>NW_007728053.1:159545-178908 GCF_000696425.1 Galeopterus variegatus | reverse complement strand
TGAGCGGGAACCGGTCTGTATGTGGGATCCGAACCCTCGGCGGGAGCGCCTCCGCGCTTCCCAAGCGGCGCACTAGCGCAGTGTGCCACCGGGCCGGCCCAGAATAAATATATTTAAAAAACCCACCACAGTACGTTATAATCAAATCACTGAAACCAGTAATAAAGAGAAAATCATAAAAGAAGCCAGGGAAAAAAGACATATCACATATAGAAACACAGATAATAACGAGAGGAAAAAGTCAGTAAACTTGAAGACAGATCAATAAATTATCCAATTTGAACAACAGAAAAAAAGATTCTAATAATGACCGTTCTTTTCTTTTAGCACTTTATAAATATATTCCACTTCCTCAGGGACTTGTGTGATAACAGCAATGGTTGGCCCAGAATTCTACATCTCGGAGAGGAAGTATAGCAAGATTAAGAACTAGGATTTGAAGTTAGATCTGTGTTTGAGTCCTTGGCTCTGTCATTTAATAGCCATGTGACCTTGGGCAAGTCATTTAACCTCTTCAAGCCTACATTACCTCATCTGTAAGATGAGAATAATACTTAGAGAGGCACGCCTCATTTTATCGCACTTCACTTTACTGCATTTCACAAATACTGTATGTTTTTTACAAATAGAAGGTTTGTGGCAACCCTGTGTCTAGCAAGTGTATCGACACCATATATCCAACAGTGTGCACTCAGTTCATGTCTCTCTGTCATTTTTTTGGTAGTTCTTGCAATATTTCAAACTTTCTCATTATTATATCTGTTACAGTGGTCTGTGATCAGTGATCTTTGATGTTACTATTTTTTTTTTTTTTTGTCTTTTTTCCGTGTCCGGCAACGGATCGCAACCCTCAGTGTCGCCCCCGTACCGGACCAGGGACCGGCAACGGGATTGCAAGCCTCGGTGTTGCTCCCGTGCCTCGCTCAGCCAGTGAGCGGGAACCGGTCTGCATGTGGGATCCGAACCCTCGGACGGGAGCGCCGCCGCGCTTCCCAAGCGGTGCACTATCCAGTGTGCCACCGGGCCGGCCCTGATGTTACTATTGTAATTGTTTTGGGGTGCCGTGAACTGCACTCATGAACTGACCTAATCAATAAATGTTGTACATGTTCTAAATGCTCCACACTTACTGTTCCCCTGTCTCTCACCCTCTCCAAGAGCATCCCTATTCTCCGAGACACAACAATATTGAAATTAGGCCAATTAATAACACTACAATGGCCTTTTAGTGCTCAAGTGAAAGAGTCACATGTCTCTCACTTTAGATCAAAAGCTAGAAATGATTAAGCTTAGTGAGGAAGACATGTCAAAAACCGAGATAGGCCAAAAGCAAAAGCTAGGCCTCTTGCGCCAGTTAGCCAAGTTGTGAATGCAAAGGAAAAGCTCTTGAAGGAAATTAAAAGTGCTACTCCAGTGAACACATGAACGATAAGAAGGCAAAACAGCCTTATTGCTCATGTGGAGAAAGTTTCAGTGGTCTGGATAGAAGATCAAACCAGCCACAATACTCCCTTTATGCCAAAGCCTAATCCAAAGAAGGGCCCTAACTCTCTTCAACTCTATGATGGCTGCGAGAGGAGAGGAAGCTGCAGAAGAAAAGTTTGAAGTTAGCAAAGGTTGGTTCATGAGGTTTAAACAAAGATGACATCTCCAAAACATACAAGTGCAAGGTGAAGCAGCAAGTGCTGATGTAGAAGCTGCACCAAGTTACCCAGAAGATCTAGCTAAGATCACTGATGAAGTGGCGACACTAAACAAGATTTTCAGTGTACATAAAACAGCCTTATATTGGAAGAAGATACCATCTAGTACTGCCATAGCTAGAAAGAATAAGTCAAAGCCTTGCTTCAAAGCTTCAAAGGACAGGCTGACTGTCTTGTCAGGGGCAAGTGCAATTGTTGGCTTTAAGTTGAAGCCAATGCTCATGTACCACTCGAAAATCCTAGGGTGCTTGAGAGTTATACCAAATTTATTCTACTTATGCTCTATAAATGGAAAAACAAAGCCTAGATAACAGTACATCTGTTTACAGCATCATTTACTGAATGTTTTAAGCCCACTCTTGAGAAAAAAAGATTCCTTTCAAAATATTACTGCTCATTGACAATGTGCCTGATGGAGATGTACAAGGAGATTAATGCTGTTTTCATGACTGCTAATACAATGTACATTCTGTGGTCCACAGATCAAGGAGTAATTTTGACTTTCAAGTCTTATTATTTAAGAAATTCCTTTCTTAAGGCTAAAGCTGCCATAGATAGTGATTTCTCTGATGGGTCTGGACAAAGTAATTTGAAAACCTTCTGGAAGGGATTCACCATTCTAGGTATCATTAAAAGCATTCATGATTCATGGGAGGAGGTCAAAATATCAACATTAACAGGGGTTTGGAAGAAGTTGATTCCAATCCTTATGGATGACTTTGAGGGGTTGAAGACTTCAGTCAAGGAAGTAACTGCAGATATGGCAGAAATAGCAAGAGAACTAGAATTAGAAGTGGAGCTCGAAGATGTGACCGAATTGCTGCAATCTCATAAACTAATGAATAAGGAGTTGCTTTTTATGGCTAAGCAAAGAAAGTAGTTTCTTGAGATGGAATCTACTCCTGGTGAAGATGCTATGAGCATTGTTGAAATGATAACAAAAGATTTAGAATATTACATAAACTTAGTTGATAAAGCAGCAGCAGGGTTGAGAGGACTGACACCTGTTTTGAAAGATGTTCTACTGTGGGTAAAATGCTATCGAACATCATTGCATGCTACAAAGAAATTTTTTGTGAAAGAAAGCGTCAATTGTCTGACAAACTTCATTGTTGTCTTATTTCAAGAAATTGCCACAGCCACCTCAACCTTTGGCAACCACCACTCTGATCAGTCAGCAGCCATCAACATCAAGGCAAGACCCTCCATTAGCAAAAAGATAAGACTCGCTGAATGAAGGCTCAGATGATTGTTAGCATTTTTTAGCAATAAAGTATTTTAAATCAAGGTATGTACATTGATTTTTAAACATAATGCTATTGCACACTTAATAAACTACAGTATAGTGTAAACTATGTACAGTATAGTATATTTTATATATATATAGTATATAGTATAGTCTAACTTTTATATGCACTGTGAAATCAAAAAAATTGTGTGACTCGCTTTATTGCAATATCCACTTTATTGCACTGGTCTGGAATCGACCCACAATATCTCTGAGGTATGCTTGTAGTTGTATCTGGTGAAAAATTATTGGATAGTTTTTTACACACAGCCTGGAATATAGTAAGTGCTCAACAAAAGCTACTATTATTGAATTGTGTTTTGCATTCTTTTAGTAGCAAATATAATTTTTTAAATACCAACCTATATATGGTTTATGTGGTAATTCTACAAATATTCAATCAACCTGATTACCCCATTCCTTAATCTTTCTAAGTAAATAAAAGTTTACTTTGAACTATCCTCAACAAAAATTCCACCATTTGTTAATATTAGATGCCCAATACTACTAATGATTGTACTCCTAATTGCTTAAAAGGATATACTGTCTCTCTTATTTTAAAAAAAAGCAGTATAAAATAGACATAATTTAGGGGCCGGCCCGGTGGTGCACTGGATAGTGCGCCGCTTGGGAAGCGACATAATTTAAGAAGATAAGTCAACTGAGTTACAAACATTAAAATGTTACAAACATTCATATTAAAATTGAGCATATTTTTTAAAGCTTATCTGGAAATTATGAAACAATTTTACAAGTGGCTAAAAAACAGAGAATTGAGAAATCATCATTACAGTACAAAAATGAAAAAAACAAAAATGGAAAACAATACACTAGAATCTCTTGAAAGAATCCCAAAGTATTTTGCAAAGAATAATCCTGTTAATCCTTTTCAAACTAGCAAATTCTTTTTTTTTCCTTTTTGTCTTTTTTCGTGTCTGGCAACGGATCACAACCCTCAGTGTCGCGCCCGTACCGGACCGGGACCGGCAACGGGATCGCAACCCTCGGTGTTGCGCCCGCACCTCGCTCAGCCAGTGAGCAGGAACCGGTCTGTATGTGGGATCCGAACCCTCGGCGGGAGCGCCACCGCACTTCCAAGCGGCGCACTGTAGCAGTGCGCCTCCGGGCCAGCCCAAGAAAATTATTTTTTAAAAAATAAATTTTAGGGCCGGCCCGGTGGCGCACTGGATAGTGCACCGCTTGGGAGGCGCGGCGGTGCTCCCGTCCGAGGGTTCGGATCCCATGTACAGACCGGTTCCCGCTCGCTGGCTGAGCGAGGCGCGGGAGCAGCGCCGAGGCTTGCGATCCCGTTGCCGGTCCCCGGTCCGGGGCAGGGGCAGCACTGAGGGTTGCGATCCGTTGCCGGACACGGAAAAAAGACAAAAGACAAAAAATAAATAAATAAATAAATAAAAAATAAATTTTATTGTGTATATTTAAGGCATACAACATGATATTATGGGATACATATAGACGGTAAAAAGGTTTCTATAGTGAAGCAAATTAACATGTCATCACCTCACATAGTTACCCCTTTTTTGTTATTGTTGTTTTTGTGGCAAAAGCAGCTAAAATCTACTCATGTAACACAAATCCCGTACATACTACAATTCTATTACCTAAAGTCTTCATGTTGTACATTAGAGTTCTAGATTGGTTCATCCTACGTATCTGCTACTCTGTATCCTTTGACCTGCATCTCTCTATTCCCCTACCCCCATCAACCACTGTTTTATTCCCTATCTCTGTTTAAATATATATATGTATAAATACATATTTTATACTTATTTTAGATTCCAAATATAAGTGAGATCATGCAATATTTTTCTTTCCTTGTCTGGCTTATTTCACTTAGCATAATGTCCTTCAAGCTCATCCAAGCTATGGCAAATGACAAGACGTCGTTCTTTTTTAAGACTAAATAATACTCCATTGTATATTTGTATCACGGTTTCTTTGTCCATTTGTCCATCGATGTACACTTAGGTTGTTTCCATATTATGGCTATTGTGAATGCTGCAATGAACATAACAATGCAGATATCTTTATGAGGTAGTATTTAATTTCCTTTGGGTATGTGCCCAGAAGAGGGATTGCTGGCTAATATGGTAGTTAAATAAAAAAATAGAACAATTAAAAATAGAACTATTTTTAATTTCTTTAGAAACCTCTATACTGTTTTCCATAATGGCTGTACCAATCTACATTCCCGCCAATGGTCGATGTTCAAGAGTTCTCTTTTTTCCACACCCTTGTCAACATTTGCTACCTTTTGATTTTTTGATAAAAGCCATCCTAACAGGTGTATGGTAGTATCTCATAGTGGTTTTGATTTGCATTTGTTGATTAATGATGTTGAGCATCTTTTCATATACCTGTTGGCCATTTTTATGTCTTTGGAGAAATGTCTATTCAGGTCTTTTAGCCATTTTTTAACTGGGTTATTTAGTTTTCCAATACTGAGTTGTAAGTTCTTTATAAATTTTGGATATTAAACCCTTATCAGATATATGGTTTGCAAATATTTTTCCCAATCTATAGGCTGCTATTTCATTTTGTTGATTGTTTCCTTTGCTGTGCAGAAGTTTTTTTAGTTTAATGAAGTCCCATTTATTTATTTTTGCTTTTGTGGCCTGAGCTTTTGGTGTGTGATAGCCAATAACGCATTGCCAAGGCCAGCGTCCAGGAGCTTTTCCCCTATGTTCTCTTCTACGAGTTTTATATAGTGTCTGATCTTATATTTAGGTCTTTTATCCACTTTGAGTTGATTTTTGTGTGGTATAAGAATGGGTCCAATTTCATTCTTTTGCATGTGGAAATCCATTTTCCCAGCAACATTTATTGAGAAGACATTGTATCTTCTTTGTGCCCTTGTCGAAAATTAGTTGCTGTATCTAACCAGGAAATTCTTACCCATTTTATTCTACTGTGAAAAATTATATTGTTTTAATTTTGATGATAAAATGAGAGGAAAGTTATACTTCAAATATATGTAAAATTGGAAGTTGAATTTATTAAAATTTCTGGAATAAACATAAAATGTCATTTTTCTTTTATCATTTATTTTCCATCAAATATTCTTCTCCCAAATGATAGACTCCTGAAACTAAATTGTCTACTTGAGGGATCTTCCATTTCTCCCTTCTATACAACTTTTTAGACTGAACATCTAGAGCTTCTCAAGGACTGTTCCCAAAGGTCAACATTAAAAGCTTAATTCTGACCGCTGATCTGAGAGACTGGCTGCAGGGAGGTCTAATGGTCAAGGTGTTAAGAGAAATCCTACTGAAATAAATTTGGTTACTTCTTCACACCACAGTTGGGAGTGGGCTCTGAAGTTGTTTAAAACTGCTTCATTAGGGCCGGCCCGTGGCTCACTCGGTAGAGTGCGGTGATCCATCAAGAAGACATAACAATCATAAATATATATGCACCCAATGTTGGAGCAGCCAGATTTATAAAACAAACTCTATTAGACCTAAAGAAGGATAGTAGAGGAGTTAAGATTTAAAGTTTAAGTAGGAGGAATTTAACAGGGAAAAGAAGAGGAGGTCTAGGCAGAAACCAAGGTAGAGGCCTGAAAGTGAAAGGATTACTCATGAATCAGTGGCTAGATCCATGTTCCTACAGCTGAAGATCCATAGGAAATTATAAGAGGTTAAGACTGAGAAGGTCATACGATCTTGAACAGTACAACAAAGGGCTTTTTAAATGTATTAATTAATTTCTTACAGAAATCCACAGAGGCAGCGCAGTTATTATCATGTTCTTTTTATTAAAGATGAAAGTGAAACTTAGGGAGAAGTGATAATTCACATCAAGGCAAGCAGCTAGGCTGGGTCCAGGAATCAAACACGGTTTCTGACTTGCCCTACAATATGACATCTGTCCTGCCACAGGCTACAAAAACTGGATGGAACTTCTTACCTGAATTCATCACAAACTACCTATTCCATGAAACCTGATGAGAAGCACCTTCCCCCTTACACAACACAATTGCAAGTGAGCCACAGGAAATGCTACAAGCCACGAAAGGTCTGTATCCTTTTCCAGAAAGGCACACTGATCTGCCAATACCTGGCTCACTCCTTTTCCAAGTCTTTCCAAGTTTTTTCAGTCTTCCAAAGCCTCAGGAGCCAGACCTATCTTCTCTTTTCCTTTCAGGCATCATCTCTGTTCCCAGCTGGAAGGAATTAAATAGTTTGCATTTTTCCAACTTATTTTCTAACCTGTTATCTCTGCAAACAGATTAGGAGTCCACATGGCCAGGCACAGCAGGACACTTTCCTTCCAGGAGTCTTTCCAAAAAAGGTACAGTTTACAGAAGAGACTCCTGAAGGAAGCAGGATCACAGAGCCACCCCAACTCAATTCTAGTTTTCATGTGAACTTATTTTCAAAAATTTAAAATTTAAGGACTGAAAAATCAGGCTTGGATTGTGAATTACAAAGTCATAAGCAATATATCAGACTACTTCTACAGAAGGAATCTATTCCAAATAGTAAAACTTCTTCAGGTAATATTAGATTCCTAACATTCAAAGTTTTTAATTATATAGTTTTCATAATATCTACTGTTTCTTTAAGATCAGAACTTAACAATATATCATAGGAATCTTTCCACGTCAAACACAGAGATCTACATCATTCTTGTTAACGACTGCATGGTTTTCAGTTATGTGGGTATATCATAATTTAGGTTATTATATAAGTTTATTCTAGAAAACAAAATAATTACAAAGAATCAATCATAACCCCTAGTCATATTTAAAAAGTCCTCCACTGATAAATTTAAATTGTTTTCAGTTACACCACTGAAAAAGAGCTATATAAAAAGTATTTGGAAAATTTTACCTTTTCTAGTTACTTGAATTCTTTATAGAATTCTATTATTCATTATAGCATTAGAGAAAATTAGATTATGATTTTAAGACTTCCTCAGTGCTTTCTAAGAACACCGTAATTGCATAGAAGCACCAACAAACTAAACTAACATCCTAGCCTGGAAGTCAAACACTACTACCTTAGTCTCAAAGGCACAAAGCTTATACTGGAAAAAAGAAAACTGAGTCTGGTGGTCTGTCAATTTACTTAATTTTCACACAATTTGCTTTTCTAGAAAACATCCAGAGATGAACTGCACCTCTGACGAAATCCTGTCTACCTTCATTCTAATGAATAGCCCAAGAATATAAGAATCTTAAAGATAAAGGGACCAGGAACAGGCAGTGACCGAAGGACCACTCAGGTGAGAGGAGCCATCTACTTTTCTTTTTCTTTGCCCACAACCCTGCAACTCATTGCCTTGTCCACAAACAAAAAGAGAAACAACACTAGTACCTTCAGTTTGCCCTCTCTAATCAAAGCTCCCCCCAAACCAAAATTAATTTTTCTCTTCTTTTTTTCATTTCTTTGTATTTTAATTGATAAATGCAAATCTGCCAACAAAACGGAACATAACAACAACAAAAAGAACAACATTCATGAATGTCCACAGGCTCCAAACTATCCGATGTTGTCAAATAGCACCATAGGAGTTGCATGTCTAAACACAAGCTCATAAAATGCATCTCACTGAGTGGTACTATCAATGATAAGGTTCAGTCATTCTCTTATTTATGGCCTAATGCTCCCTGAAAAATTAAACATAACTTTGAGCAAATGTAGATTATTGAGTGGTGTACATTCTAAAAAAACTTATGGTGTCAGTATTTCTAAGGTATTAGGTGTCTGATTATACATTTAAAAAACAGTAGTCAGGATATAAGAGAGCAGGATAAACTTGTAGCGTGTTTTAGGAAACTTTAAAAAAAATGACTAGTGTTTATCCACAAGTACTTCAATGATGCTGATGAAACTGGACATGTTTAATATGCATGCAATTCATCTGAAAGGACAATGATGCTTTAAGAAACCTTGACAGTGAGAACAGATTGACTATATTATTAGAACATGGAAATAACATCACAAAATGAGATCTTTTCTAATTAGAAAAAAAAATTTCTCCACAATTTTGAAAGTTGTACCTTTACCGATCTCTTGCAAAAAACAAGCCAATACATACATAAACAAATATTTTTCCCTCTGATTAATTCTGCCATTATTCTTTTTGATGAAAGACCATTTCTTCCTTTTTTTTATTGAATCATAATTGATTATACATATTTCTGGGATTCAATGTTGACATATGTTGATCAAATCAATATTACTAGTATGTATATTGTTACAAATCATACTTATTCTTTATGCCCCTTGTTCAATTTCTCCCTATCCCCCTCTTCCTCCCCCCGCCCACTGATAACCTTAGATTTCTTCTCTCCCTCTGAAAGAGTAATGGTTACTCTGTTGATTTGTTGCCTAGATGATCTGTCCAGTGCTGAGTGGTGTGTTCAGGTCCCCCAATATTATCAGAGAAGATGCTTCTCTGTCACTCTGGAATGGGCTTTGTGAAGAGACATCCTCTTCTTTTCTTTGGTCTCTACTTGTGACTCTCCTTGTGTCAATGCACTCCAGTGGCTGGCAGCGCATCTGCGTGGTGGTTGTGATATCTAGTCACTTTTGCAGCAGCCAAGATAACTTGGTGGCTATGGTGGGCCACCCACATGGAGGCGATGTTTTTGGCATGCTCCTTGGCGCTGGTGGTGTGCCTCGTTGTGGGTGGGGGGTCTGGTCCCCAGCACTATACCTCAGGTCCCCTGGTGGGCCCTGAGGCGCTGGTGGTGTGCCTGGGCTGGAACTAATTTTTTGTCCTTTGCTTACTTTTAAAACAGGGGAACTTCCTGTGGTAACCAGTACTTGAGCTGTGTTATTGAGCTAAATGGGTGCTTTGCTGCTATTTCCCTAGGGAAGACTTTTTGTGCAGCTCAGGATTTAATGGTTGACCTTATAGGTACTTGCGGCTTTCCAGAAACAAGGTGCACCTGGGTTGTGTATAAACTCTGATCTGGGCCTGAATCTTTTCAAACTGCACTCCATGCAATTCTGCATTCCCAACCAGTCTCCTCTTTGTGGGCCTGCACTGATTGGGGGGTGGATCGGCTGTCCTTCCTGTGTCCCAGTGTTCTCCTGGTGGGCCTGTCTACCCCACTGCCCGTGCTCCAAACACTTCCCATGGGACGGGCCCAGCACCGGTCCCTTGTGATGACTCACCGGCCTCTGAATAGCTCCCCTTTTTCAACTGTTCTGGCTCCTTGCTATTAGTGGTCTTGCTGTCCTTGGGGCTACCAAGGCCCTCTTTTCCCCTGCCACCTCCAAGCAACTCCATCTGAAGGGCACAGCTGTGGCTTCTGCTGGCTCCTGGTCTGTGCGCTCAGCAGTTCTAGCCTTAAAGCAGCCACAGCCCAAAACACTCTGAGCAGTTTTTTCCTTCTCTCATCATGGTTTCTCCCACCTTCATGAACTCTGTAGGTCTCTCCTCCTCTTCCCCTGAGCTCCAGTGGCCCCAGCTTGGCTGTTGTTAAATTTTTATAGTTGTAAATTGGTTGATTTGTGGAAGACAGTGACGCTGGGGACTGTCTATTCCACCATCTTGACCAGAACCTCAACTTTTCTCTTCTCTTTTCCTCATTCCTTCTCACCTAACAAATTTCCTTTTCTAGGGTAAAATGACTAAAGCAGACAAGGGCAAAGACTGTGTCTTTCTTGCTCGCTGCTACATTCCCAGTACTCTAGCACAGTGACTGGCACAGAGTATTGTATATGTTCAACAAATGTCCCCAAGTCAATGGACCAAGGGTAACAATGAAGGTCTTCATACAAAAATAAAATTTCAATTTGTACAATAGGACCATTTAGGGCAGGGCTTTCATGTGCTCCAGGCTCCTCTGGCTGCCCATCCCAAACTAATCTTAGAAGAAGTAAAATATATGGAGTTAACACAAGCTCTTCACCCACTACTAAGTTTTTCACAGCCTAGTTCTCAACCCCCCCAACTTCATACTCCAGATCCACTCCATCCACAAAGTCCTCTTGTCCAGCTTGTTTATTTCTGACTTGATATTGTCTCATAGCTGTTCCCTTTTTAAACACTCTTCCCTAGGGAGAAATCAAAGAGCACCAACATATCTATCTCCAGTCACTATATTCCTACCTATTGCACTTAAAAAAAAAATGCCTTCTACAAATATTTATTTTTCAGGGTTAAAGCAGCCTTTGCAAATACATAGGCTTTCTGTTGTACCCAGCATGCTCATTAGATCATTGGTATCTCAAGCTTACAAATATATGAAACTATACAATGATGGTAGTGTTCATGACCTTATAACAATGCACTGTTTCTATGGTATAGTTCCCTTGGTTTTAAATTTCACAGGTGGCAGCAACAAGTTAAAAATGCAAAGTTCTGAAATCATCTTAACTAAAGGTTAATAAAGGAGAAACCTTATTTAGCCAAGGGAAGAGGTTCTACATAAGTCATTAATTTTTTCACAATTGTAGCCTACCATTTCTTCAAATCATCTTAACTAAAGGTTAATAAAGGAGAAACCTTATTTAACCAAGGGAAGAGGTTCTACATAAGTCATTAATTTTTTCACAATTGTAGCCTACCATTTCTTCAAATAAGTCAATTGTAAGATCTTTAAATCTATAATAAAAATGAATGGAAACAGGTGGAAAATTCTTATAGAATCAAGGCTTTCCACTTCAAAATCCTTACTTTATGGAAATTTATATCTTCATAATCATATGGAAGCATAAGATACTATCACTGTAAGATTAAAGGAAACTAAATTACTATATCAATTTAGTTATTAATAACTGGAAACTGAAGCATGATGATATTTTATTTTGTTTTTTTAAAGTGATAATTCCTTCTACTTTTGCCTATAAAATCATAGACTTGATATGCTAGCTATTTTTAAAATACATTACATTTTTCTAAAATACATTAAAATCAATATATAAATATTAAAATGAAAAGTTTACCTATGAATCACCTAAAATTATCTGATGTAGTATCAGTATTAATAACAACAATTACTAACATTTATTGAGCTCCTTCCATATACCAGACACTTTTATAAGCACTTTATATGTAATAATTCATTTAATTCTCACAACAGACAGTGCTACTGTTTCCCCTATACTAAGGTTAATGCTCTGTGTCCTCTGCCATGGAGGGCTGTGTGATCCATTAGCATCCTTCCCACCTGGCTGACTGGCCATTAAGTGACTAAATTCATAGGTCACATCTCTTTCTCTCTCTCATTAAAACAACCCTCACTGTGTGGGAACAGAGTATCTCTGTTCCCTTATGAAGCCCAATCATTTGAAGGATTCATTTCCTGCCTGAAGTTCCACCTAGAGCTCCATTCCCCCAGGAAGTGAAACCAAGCTCTGTATGATACTTCCTGTTTATCTCACTTTAATGGTTCCTGCTTTCCTGTACTGTGGAACAGAAAGAAAGGTGCCCCACCCCTGATGCTACAGAGAGGCCAGAATGCTTATAACTCAGATATGGGTTTTTTTTTTAGTGCTTTCCCAGAAGCTAGAATAGTGCATGCACCTAAGGGCTCAGTTAATACTTATTACTGAGACCAGCTTGGAACCTTTCTTGGGTCCTAGAGTTTCCTCTCTCTCTCTCATTTCACTTTTTTTAAAAAAAAGTTTTATTGAATCATAATTGATTATACATATTTTGGGGGTTCAATGTTGAGATACATTGATCAAATCAATATTACTAGCATATATATTGTTACAAATATACTTACTTCATGCCCCTTGTCCAATCTCTCCCCTTCCCTCGCTCCCTCCCCCCTCACCCCTCTAATTACCCTAGATTTCTTCTCTCCTTCTGAAAGAATAATGGTTAGTCTGTTGATTTGTTGCCTAGATGATCTGTCCAATGCTGAGAGGTGTGTTCAGTCCCCCAATATTATCGTAGAGAAGATGCTTCTTCTGTCACTCTGAAATGGGCTTTGTGGAAGAGAGACATCCTCATCTTTTCTTTGGTTGCTGCTTGATGACTCTCCTTGTATCAATGCACTCCAGTGGCTGGTGGACCATCTGTGTGGTGGTTGTGATGTTTAGCCACTTTTGCGGCAGCCGAGGTTATTGTGGTGGCTATGGTGGGCCACCCACATGGAGGTGATGTTTTTGGTATGCCCCTTGGTGCTGGTGGTGTGCCTGGTTGTGTGTGGGGGGGGGTGTTTCCCACTCCATGCCTCAGGTACATCGCTGGGCCCCGAGGCACTGGCGGTGTGCTTGGTTGGGGGGAGGGAACGGGTCCGGTCCCTAGCTCCATCCTCCATCCCCGGGTGGGCTCCAAGGTGCTGGCGGTGTGCCTGTACATAGGCTTTCTGTTGTACCCAGCATGCTCATTAGATCATTGGTATCTCAAGCTTACAAATATATGAAACTATACAATGATGGTAGTGTTCATGACCTTATAACAATGCACTGTTTCTATGGTATAGTTCCCTTGGTTTTAAATTTCACAGGTGGCAGCAACAAGTTAAAAATGCAAAGTTCTGAAATCATCTTAACTAAAGGTTAATAAAGGAGAAACCTTATTTAACCAAGGGAAGAGGTTCTACATAAGTCATTAATTTTTTCACAATTGTAGCCTACCATTTCTTCAAATAAGTCAATTGTAAGATCTTTAAATCTATAATAAAAATGAATGGAAACAGGTGGAAAATTCTTATAGAATCAAGGCTTTCCACTTCAAAATCCTTACTTTATGGAAATTTATATCTTCATAATCATATGGAAGCATAAGATACTATCACTGTAAGATTAAAGGAAACTAAATTACTATATCAATTTAGTTATTAATAACTGGAAACTGAAGCATGATGATATTTTATTTTGTTTTTTTAAAGTGATAATTCCTTCTACTTTTGCCTATAAAATCATAGACTTGATATGCTAGCTATTTTTAAAATACATTACATTTTTCTAAAATACATTAAAATCAATATATAAATATTAAAATGAAAAGTTTACCTATGAATCACCTAAAATTATCTGATGTAGTATCAGTATTAATAACAACAATTACTAACATTTATTGAGCTCCTTCCATATACCAGACACTTTTATAAGCACTTTATATGTAATAATTCATTTAATTCTCACAACAGACAGTGCTACTGTTTCCCCTATACTAAGGTTAATGCTCTGTGTCCTCTGCCATGGAGGGCTGTGTGATCCATTAGCATCCTTCCCACCTGGCTGACTGGCCATTAAGTGACTAAATTCATAGGTCACATCTCTTTCTCTCTCTCATTAAAACAACCCTCACTGTGTGGGAACAGAGTATCTCTGTTCCCTTATGAAGCCCAATCATTTGAAGGATTCATTTCCTGCCTGAAGTTCCACCTAGAGCTCCATTCCCCCAGGAAGTGAAACCAAGCTCTGTATGATACTTCCTGTTTATCTCACTTTAATGGTTCCTGCTTTCCTGTACTGTGGAACAGAAAGAAAGGTGCCCCACCCCTGATGCTACAGAGAGGCCAGAATGCTTATAACTCAGATATGGGGTTTTTTTTTAGTGCTTTCCCAGAAGCTAGAATAGTGCATGCACCTAAGGGCTCAGTTAATACTTATTACTGAGACCAGCTTGGAACCTTTCTTGGGTCCTAGAGTTTCCTCTCTCTCTCTCATTTCACTTTTTTTAAAAAAAAGTTTTATTGAATCATAATTGATTATACATATTTTGGGGGTTCAATGTTGAGATACATTGATCAAATCAATATTACTAGCATATATATTGTTACAAATATACTTACTTCATGCCCCTTGTCCAATCTCTCCCCTTCCCTCGCTCCCTCCCCCCTCACCCCTCTAATTACCCTAGATTTCTTCTCTCCTTCTGAAAGAATAATGGTTAGTCTGTTGATTTGTTGCCTAGATGATCTGTCCAATGCTGAGAGGTGTGTTCAGTCCCCCAATATTATCGTAGAGAAGATGCTTCTTCTGTCACTCTGGAATGGGTTTTGTGTAAAGAGACATCCTCTTCTTTTCTTTGTCTCTGCTAGTGACTCTTGTGTGAATGCAAACAAATAACTCTGTACTATGTAGTAACCAGGCAACTATAATGTGAGTTATCTAAACAGGGAATAAACCATTTCTTAAGGTCTTTCTGGCTTCCTCAGGTATACTTGCTTTTCGGCTCAATTTTCTATCATCATAAACAAAAGAAATGCGTTAGTCAATGCTCTTTGACCTGGCCCTAAGCTAGACACCTGTCTGCTATAAACATACTCTTAATAGAGATGCTGACATGGATTTATATATACAGATAAGAAGGCAGGGCAAAAACATTTAATCAAATAAGTAAAAAGGAATGAAGTCACAGTTTACATCAGTCAAAAATAAGAGTATGGAGTGAGTGTTTTGTAGTAGAGAATGCTACTAGTCTGGAGCTAGAGGAACTCAATTTGAATCACTAAGTTATCACATATAAATGTAGGAACTGCATTAAATAAGATTTAAGGTCCTTTCAAACTCTAAGAAACTGTGATTCCATTTTAGGATTAGGTGGCCGAGGAATGGGGACCAGGATTACAAACATAGATTGGTGTTCAGATAGAATTGCTTTATCAAGATGAGAAGGAGACAGTTCAGTTCCTATTTTCTTCATTCACCCTACGACTTGCTTACTCTCCTCAAACTTACACAGGCCAAACAATTGGTAAATATTTAATACAAGAACAGCTAACACTAATGGTTGAAAACCATCATTTCTCAAGATTATACTGTTTTTTCATTCATGCAGTCAATAATTTAGCAAATATTTACTAAGCATTTGCTTCATGCAAGGCACTGTGCTATGGAGGTTATACAAATGTGCAATTGCTGTCTTAATTTAAAATCTGGGGCTGGCCCGGTGGTGCACTTGGTAGAGTGCGGCACTCCCGCCGAGGGTTTGGATCCCATATAGAGACCTGTCCGCTAGGTTCGGATCCCATATAGAGACCTGTCCGCTCGCTGGTTGAGCGCGGTGCGGGCACGACACCAAGGGTTGCGATCCTGTTGCCGGTCGCGGTACGGGGTTTGGATCCCATATAGAGACCTGTCCGCTCGCTGGTTGAGCGCGGTGCGGGCACGACACCGAGGGTTGCGATCCTGTTGCCGGTCGCGGTACGGGCGCGACACTGAGGGTTGCGATCCCGTTACCGGTCATGAAAAAAGACAAAAAAAAAAAAATGAAAATCTGGTGGGTTGTCCTACTCAATAAGGACACACATAACTAAAATAAAATGAAATCCACAGGAGAGCTACAAAGCCATACAAAGGAGGCATAGCTTTCTGGCTTGGAATCCTGATCCCCACTTAAAGCTATGTGACCCTAGAAGAGATTAATTTCCCTTCAGTTTCCTAATCTGTGAAATGAGGATATTAACAGTGCCTTATTCATAAGGTTGTTGAGAGGATTGAATGTTATAATGGAACAAAAGCAGCTTAAACTTTTGCCACAGTAAATATCTCATAAATGTTAGTTATCATTATGGGAGTTCAGAGGATTAAGTGGTTGATTTGACTTGGGAAAAGGAAGAAAAATTTCATATGTAGGTAGTGTTAGAATTAGGCATTGAAGATGGGTAGGAAGTTGGATAAGTGGGGCAGGAGAAAGGAAGAGGAAGGAGAAAAGAGAGGGACATGAAGGAGGGAAATCATTGCTATAGTAAGTAGTGCAATTGGACTGGGGTGGGAAGTTCCTTAACAGAAATAATGGCTGAAAAGCAGTCCAGAGCACCATTGCAGAAGCTTAATATAAATCACAACTTTTTTTTTATTAGTTTCCCTTCATTCCCAGTTATGTCCACAGTAGTTAAAAATATATCAAATATTATTATTAATATAAATATATAGCCAACATTACAGCCTATATGAGTAGATAAGCCCAAGCATCTAAATCCAAAAACCATACTGTTTTTTCTGACCCTTTCTAAAAGCAATCTGTCAAGTCTGAAAAAGCACTATGAATTCTTAAGTTTGAGGATCAGAAAACAAGTTCCAAGCCAGGTTACTCACTTAACCTCTCTGGGCTCATAAGAGGAAATCTCTTGTGAAAATATATAAACTACTACTGTTTCTTCAGGATGGATAGATAGAAGAAATACTGAGATGGCAGGAAGGCTATTCTAGGAGGGGAAAAACTTGCCAACCTCTTTGAGTTGGTACAAGACATAAATGCCACAATGGATGTGAAAGCACTTTACATACCTGTATTATATAAAAGGTATTTTTCCTGCATACTACATAGAGAAAGGCAGAAACTCCAAACAAGCAGGTGGCAGTACGTAGTAAAAAGAATGAGGTTTGGACTCAGACCAACTTAGATCTGAATCCTAACCGGTCCTAACATTTACTAGTTCTATGACCTTAAGGTGAAATAGTTGGGATCTGCTATGCTCTTTCACACTGCTGGGGTTTTAGCAAACAAGCATTGTGGCTCCTGTAATGGTGTTTCCCCACACTGCTTTAGTCACTTAGAAGCATATGCAGGATCTAATGACATACATTTCATAAACTCTTCTAATTTCATCTTCTTTTAATCCTTATTCCCCTTTGTTGGGCCATTCTACTTTTTAACTTTTTTTTTTTTTTTTTAAAGTGCCTTAAATCCCCATCCCACCCCCTTTTTTTAAAATGAGGCTAAGCCTAAAAATTAAACACAAATTTGCCTCTTCCATCAGGCCCCCCTTTACTCCCCTAAACAGGAGCTCTTGGACTTGTTTGTATGTTCTGCTTTTTATAAGTGCTCAATAAATGGTTCTTAAGTTAACAATAACATTGAAGAATTCATGATTTAATTGGCCAATATCAGAAATATCCAAATGCTGGTAGCCAAACCTAGGCCCAAACAAAATTAATTTAATTATGCATTTTCAGGACATTGTTTAATAATGGTAATATTTTTAATGTGTTGAATAATATTTTTAATTTGTTGAACAAATTATAATTTTCTACATTTATGTGCAAATAATATGTCATTTGGTCCTAACTGCATCCTTGTGAAATTGGCTTGGCAGGCCTTATTTTCTACTTTATAAATGGGAAAACAGACCCAGCAGGTCTGTTATGGCAGAGCTAGTCAGAAGCCAAGTCCTCCACTTCCAACCCACCTATCTTTTCATTCTAATACACTGCTTCTGGGAAATTCTGATAACAGGCTCACTTTTTCCAAACAATATGGAAATGAATAACAATGGGGATGTCTACTAAGAAATATATAATAAATATATCGATCGATTGGCAAGATATTTTAAAATGTAAGCTCTATCAAACATTTTTTACAAAACGGATGCATGGATGGAGAGTATGAAGCATTTCCACTATATTCCTGTTATTTAACCTGAATTCAATCTGTCCTCCACTGGACCTATGCCCAAATATGATTATAAAGGGACTTAACTATTTGGAGGACAAAGAAAAGAAAGCAATGTCACAGAATGTACCATGTAATATTGATCCCATGCACTATAATAAGCCATAGATGGGAGTTGAACCCCACTCACCCCTCGCCCCCCGCTCTCAACCCTGTGCTCCTCTGATTAACAGTTGTCCGAAGCCAACATTATTTGCTCTTCTTACTTTGGACACAGGTCAGATATAATTATTGCTAATAAAATATGTTCGCTTTTATGATCTCTGGGTCGTGATGATAAGGATTGTTGCAATGACAATTCCCTAGTTTGTTTTTCATGAAAAAGTCAATGAAGTAAAGAGGAAGTTACCTCTTAAAAGTAACTTTTCTTTGATCAGTGCTACCAGTAAATTAAGGGTAAGTAGCACAACCTTTGATTACAGCCGGTTATAAAAGTGTCCAAAGAACATCTCGGGCTTGGCCCTTACTCCAGGCAGTCCGGAGATGGCGGTGCTCAGTCCCCAAGGTGCAAAGTACCCGACCGCTGGTCGCACGGGTTGGCGTCGGTTGGGGTGGCGGCGGGACAGGCAGGCCTCCGCCCCTCCGCGACCCCGGGAGGATCTGGGCGGACATGGGCCTGGGGCGGTGACCTTGACAGCCCCTCCGCTCCCCGTGGGGAGGATCGGGATGGTCACGGGACTGGGGCAGTGGAGTTACAGCCTCCGTGCGGCTCGGGGCTCTAAGGGCGCGAGGACAGTGGCCGTGGTCGCCCCTCCGCGGCCCCGGGAAGGCTCAGCCGCTCGGGGGTCTCCGCTCTCCTTTGGCGCCCCTAGCGAGCGGCCCGCAGCGCACCGGGCTGGGGCGGGGAACGCAAGACTCCCGGGACAGCAGTCGGGGCAGCTAGCCCTACCTCCTCGGTGGCCGTGGGGCAGTAGGAGATGAGCACGAGCGTGGTGAGCAGGTTGATGGCGAGGCCGAGGATGGTGATGGTGTTGGGGGCCACCCAGAGCGGGACCCACTGCAGCAGCCAGGTCCAGTAGAGCTGCATCGGCGGCTC
>NW_007728053.1:143609-157884 GCF_000696425.1 Galeopterus variegatus | reverse complement strand
GGGTTTGGAAACACTAACAAGGGGATTGAATGGTTGAAACCCGAATGCCTGTTTTTCAGAGCACTTGATACCAGTAACGATGGATATTTTTACACACATACTTCCCTGGAATAGAGGGCAGGGATCCAGGAGTGTCCTGTCACTGCACTGTGCAGCAGGCACGCTTGCCACACAATGCTAGTTCACCAGCCCCTTACTTCACAAAGTCCCCATTAGGACAGGGACGTCCTGTCATAAACATGTTCTATTGCACAACCTGAGGAGGCCTGTCACTTGCCTAACTCTTTACTTCATGGTTCCGATCTGTATGCACTTTTCTAAGATATGGGGCAAGCAGAAACTGCTTCCAAGATATCTGAGTAAGCATCTATCAACAGATGCGTTTTGTCCTACAGGATTCATCACAACACCTTGAAGCAGGGGGTAGGCCAAACCNAGGTGGAAGTCGGGCGGGGCCGCTTCAGGTCCCGGGGTCCCCGCCCTCAAAGCTGTGGGACCGCGGGGACTGCCCGCGGGCGGGGGCGGGGCCTCGGGTGAGGGGACGGTACCGGGGTTGGGAACAGCGGCACGAGGGGGCAGCAGGGCTGAGCCGGCTCTTCCAGCCACACAAGTCACGATGGGTGCCCACCGGCGGGAACTGTCTTCTCGGCGCTCAAGGGCCCTGACTTTCCCCAAGGGCCTCCTGCACCAGCCTCCGACAGTCACAGAGCTGGTTCCCCTCCCTTGTAGTGGCGGGCACAACCCCGTGCTCCTAGTGTGCCGGCAGGTCAACGCTGCCGGCAGAGCCTGTTTCTGCGTGAGAACATGATTTTGCAGGTCCTGGGTCACTGGCATTTGGGCTCCTTCTGTCCAGGTGGGTGAACACAAAGCACATTTCTCCCTTTTACATGGAGGGAAGCAGCCCCGTCATGTATTAGCTCTAGAGATCCGCCACTGCGGGTTCAGAGACCAAGGTTTTGAAACTAAAAATCCGGGTTTGGAAACACTAACAAGGGGATTGAATGGTTGAAACCCGAATGCCTGTTTTTCAGAGNTCCAGCCATCCTATTTGCATTTTAAACAGTAGGAAAAAAGAAAGAGGATGGGGGGCGGGGGGAAAGAGATACCACTCAGCTGAGCTAGCAAACTAGGATGCCTTTCCAAAAGTTCCAAATAACACTTCTACATACATCTCATTGGCCAGAACTTAATCATGAGGCCCACCTAAGCGTAAATGTTAGCAGGGTACAACCATTTAAAAAACAATCTGGTAATATCCAGTAAAGTTGAAGACACCACAGTGCTGATCCGGAGTATATCCTAGAGAAGTTCTTGCATGTGTATCCTAGGAGATAGGTATAAGAATGTTCATAGCACCTTTGTACAATAACCAAAAGATGTAAATAACCTAAATGTCCACCAATACTGAATGGGTAAATAAACAGTGATATTTCCATGTAATTTAATATTATACAGCAAGTTTAATATGGCAGTGAAAAATTAATGAATTATAACTACACTTATTAACATGAATGAATTGCACAATGTTGAATTTTTAAAAAGCAGGTTTATTAGTCAGCTTGGGCAGTCATAACAAAATATCATAGACTGGGTGACTTAAACAACAGGAATTTATTTCTCACAGTTCTAGAGGCTGGAAGTCCAAGGTCAAGGTGCCAGCTGAGGACTTTCTTCCTGTCTTGCAGATGGCTTCCATCTCTATGTCCTCACATGGCACAGAGAGAGAGGGGTGGGGGAAGCTCTCTGGTGCCTTTTCTTAAATAGTCACTAATCCCATCATGAGGGCCCCACTCTTATCTTAAACCTAATTACTTCCCATATGCCCCATCTCCAAATANCCCTCGGTGGGAGCGCCGGCGGCGCACTGTAGCAGTGCGCCACTGGGCCGGCTTTCCTAATCTTTAAAGTGAAAAATGATGCTGACAAATGCAGGAAAGGAACCAGAATGATGGAGATCCACTTTCAACTATGCCAGTTTTATGTGCAGTGAACTTGGACATATCTACTTTTTAATTTACCAATGCCATGAATAACCCAAGGAAAAATCAATTCAATTACATTAAATTTAGATTAATAAATTCAAATTTTTAGATTTTGAATTTTAGGTTAATAAATTCAACTATATTAAAGATAATTTCTGATGTACATCAAAAGACGTCATAAAGGGAATGAAAGTGAGCCATAAACTGGGAAGAGGTATTTCCCTCAAGTAAAATCCACAATCAATAGTGCCCAGATTATATAAAGAACTCCTAAAAATCGATCAACAAAAATAATCAACTGGGCTTATGTTCATATACCTGTAGCAAAAATCCCAAAACATGATGACAAGTTTATGTCTCTTTCACATTAAAGAAGTCCAGAACTGGCAATCCAGGACTAGTATGGTAGTTCCATGTTTATCAGGAACCCAGGCCCTTCTGTCTTTCTGCTTCAACATCTTCTCTATGACTTGTATCTGCAAGGTCATCTCATTGTTCAGAATGGCTGCTGGAGCTCCAGCCATCCTATTTGCATTTTAAACAGTAGGAAAAAAGAAAGAGGATGGGGGGCGGGGGGAAAGAGATACCACTCAGCTGAGCTGGCAAACTAGGATGCCTTTCCAAAAGTTCCAAATAACACTTCTACATACATCTCATTGGCCAGAACTTAATCATGAGGCCCACCTAAGCGTAAATGTTAGCAGGGTACAACCATTTAAAAAACAATCTGGTAATATCCAGTAAAGTTGAAGACACCACAGTGCTGATCCGGAGTATATCCTAGAGAAGTTCTTGCATGTGTATCCTAGGAGATAGGTATAAGAATGTTCATAGCACCTTTGTACAATAACCAAAAGATGTAAATAACCTAAATGTCCACCAATACTGAATGGGTAAATAAACAGTGATATTTCCATGTAATTTAATATTATACAGCAAGTTTAATATGGCAGTGAAAAATTAATGAATTATAACTACACTTATTAACATGAATGAATTGCACAATGTTGAATTTTTAAAAAGCAGGTTTATTAGTCAGCTTGGGCAGTCATAACAAAATATCATAGACTGGGTGACTTAAACAACAGGAATTTATTTCTCACAGTTCTAGAGGCTTGAGATTCAAAGAGAATTGTTTTGAAAATAGCTGGAGATGTTTTTTAGGAAGTCTAGACTTTTGACCTTGGAGCATTCCTGAGAACTTGGGAGTGTGTGCTATTCCTGTAAACCCACGCACCCAGCTGCTTACACAGAATTAGTAACCTTTTGTTTAGACTTGCACTTAGAAAAGTATATAAGGAGAAATGCCTGTTGAATAAAGCAAAACAGCTCTTCAAGGCTGTTTGTCCTCCTGACCCCATCTTTTGTCTCTTGTCGCCTCACCTAGAAATAAAATCACATTGGGGATTTAGGCTTCAACATATGAATTTGGGGGAGATACAATTCAGTTCATAGCAGCAAGTCACTGAAAAAATGCACACTACCTGATCTTATTTATATAAAGTTTGAAAACATACAAGACTGAATTTAGGAATATGTACATGCCATCACATTGGGGATTTAGGCTTCAACATATGAATTTGGGGGAGATACAATTCAGTTCATAGCAGCAAGTCACTGAAAAAATGCACACAACCTGATCTTATTTATATAAAGTTTGAAAACATACAAGACTGAATTTAGGAATATGTACATGTGGCAAAGCTATGAAGAAAAGGGAAAAAATATGAATACAATTCTGGATAGTGGTTATCCTGGAAGAGCAGAAGAGAGATGGGATATGGAAGGGCACACAGCAAGCTTCAAAGGTATTGGTAATAGTATTAGGATACAGCTAGGCAGACTATAGCAGCCTGAAAAAGACAGAAATTTATTTTTCCCTCACCTAATTTCTGTGCAGGTAATCCAGGGTACAGCAGTTCAATGGTGTCAGAGACACAGATTTCTTTCATTTTATTAACCTGCCACCATTAGGATGTTACCTTTGTCCTTGCGGTCAAAAATGGATGGCCACTTCTCCAGCTACTGAAAGGGAGGGTGGGGGAAGAGAAGAGAATCTGTGCTCCTTACTTTTGGAGGCCATCACCTAGAGTCCCACACATCACTTCTGCTCTCATCCAGAGCCCATCACCTGGCTACTCCAACTACTTGCAGGGGGTGCTGGAAATGTAATCTTTAGCTGGCCAACCATTTGCCTACCTAAAATTTCTATTCTATGCAAAAGTGGTAAAATGGGTATTGGAGGGCCACCAAGTTGTCTGAACCACAGTTTTTAAACTGGGTAGTAGAAATGTGTTCGTTTTGTTATTATTTATGCCATCTATATCTATATCTACATCTATGTACATATCTATACATGTGTACATATATAGATGTACATATAGATACATACATATGTATAAATATTTGCATTATATTTTACAAATATGAAATATTTCCTAATTTAAAAGTAGTAAAAGTAATAAAAAGAACCATTATCTTTAACACTTGTCATGCTCTAAGCTGCTTTTGCCTTATGCTTTTTGGGTGAATTTTGGGGAATTCCAGGTTAATTAAAGACATACTAAGGCATATCTATCTCTTCTACCTTACCTCACTCCATGTAATATATTCTAATATCAAAGAGAACAGATTAGGGATTTCCTATTACTTTACCTCTTGCATCATGGCTCCCTTCCATTATCATGGTTTATTACATAGCGATTGATGTTTACAATTTTTCCTTTTCCTGAACTAACATGGTAGCTCACATTTACGAATTTCTGTCTGATGCCAGGCACTGTCCTAAGCATTAAGAGTTATTTCATTTAATCCTCACAAAAACCCTATAAAATAGTTTCCATTATTATCTCTATTTTTTGATGAGGAAAGTGGAGCACAGTAAGGTTCGATAACGTGCCCATGATTGCACAGCTAGTCTAGTGGTGAAGCCAGGATGCAAGTCCATGTAGTCTGATTCCAGAGCCTATATTCCTAATGACTGCAAAATGCTACCTATAAATTACATTAAAAATAATGTATTAAATATAGGACTTAGGTGGGTATTTTGTCAATAAATATTTGGTTTTATATGGTCCATTCTAAATATTATGTAAAGAATTATCTTTTTAAATGGACAAAAACTGACGATGTATTCCCCTGTTCAGAAGGTTTTAATTAAATCCAACTACACTAGCTTGGTATTTAAAGGCCCAATCTACCTTTGTTGTCCTTCTAGTCTTGCCTCCCAAATGCCTCTTTCCTCATTCTTCTCCCTAAGTCCTATGCTCCAGCTGCACGGGTGCATTAGCTGCTCCTTCATTTGTTCCTTGTTGAGGGGTAGTCCCCATCCCTAACTGCCCCTGCCACATTGCCCATCAGTCAAGGCTCAGCTTAAATTCCACCTTCTCTAAGATGACTGCTCAGACTCTTCCAGTTTGGCCTCTCCTGCTCCCACACAGCCAGAGTACTTTGTACCTTGTAATCCAGTCTGCCTTTGGTCAGTTTCTTATCAATCTGCCTCCCTGCCCAGCTCAGAGAGTGCCAGGACCACATCCCTGCACTTTGTTCCTCAATGCCTGGCACCCAAAAGACGTCCATATCTTTTTTTAAACTTTATATTTTTAAATAATTATAGACTCGCAGGAAGTTGAAAAAATAGTATAAAGAGATCCCTTGTATCCTTCACCCAGCCTCCCCCAATGGTAACATCTTCCATATCCACAGTACAATAGGCACCCATAAATTTTTATTTTGATTGTTTAGTTGAATTCCTTTCCCAGAGGAGAAAGAACATCTTGCTTTAGACTCTTGGTTCTTTTGCATAACTTTCACTCACATTTCAAATTTTCCTCAACATCCTTCACACCTAGGCCGACTTTCCATAAAATGTTATGTGGTCTCATATAGCTAGATTAGGTATAGCTATGTGTGAAATAACTACTTCAAAACCCACTGACTTTCATGGTTTAGAAAAAGGCATGGGTTGCAGTCAAGAAATCACCTGGCTAGATTTGTGGTATAGTGGAACTCAGGGAGCCAAGCTATCTATGTTAAGTGTTTAGAATTTGGAGCTTTAGACCTACAGGCTGGAGTATTTATGATTATTATAGTTCTGTGATATAAATACTTGCTTTTATACCTTAACTTTGATTTAATTTATATTTTTTAGTTTTGTATTTTTATTCTCTTAAAGTCCAAATCTTACGGAAATTTACAAAATATGTGGGTAGACAGATATGCAGTGTTCAGTAACAGATTAACTAAAACCTTTGCTCTCCTTTCTAGAAATGCTTCATTTCCCAGACAAAATCAGAAAACAAAATTTCACAATAGAATCCCGGAGATGTTGTAATTTTGCTTTTTATTTGAAATTGCGAAAGCAATTTAGGGTTAAGGAAATTGATTTCCCTCAGAGATACAGTTTTTAGCACTTGGTCTTGTCTATGTCTTTTAATCATTTTTTTATTTATTATCATTTTCTGAGTTTACATCCTCCTACTCTAAAATGTTTTCTATAATATTGATTTGAGGATCACTAGAGAGAACCTCCTTCCTCAAAAATTCCTTTTTCAGCAGTCCGGGTTGCCTAAAATCCCACAGCGAGTTATTTCTGCCTTTAGGTTAGGGTTTTTAGGAATAACAGGTTAAGTCACATTTAGATGTTAGTTTAGATCATTATCAGGAATACCTGAATGGGGATGTGTTTATGAGAATGTCTTTCCTTTAGGATAGCTGAGAGAGAATGACCTCAAATAAATATCCATGCAAGTAGTGGAACTCAGAGAGAAAGCTGGAGCATGGCCTCTCCAATAGAAATGAGCACACAAATTGCCAGGGATCCTGTTAAAATGTAGATTCTGAATTTGTAGATCTGGGGCAGGGCCTGAAAATTTTCATTTCTAAGAAGCTCCCAGGTGACTGACGCTGCTGGTCACCAAATGACATTTTGAGTAATGAGGGACCAAAACACACAGTCTTAGAAGCTTGGGTGGAAGTACCTCTCTAAACCAGCCCCAGGAGCCCCAGCTGGAAGGGGGCTGGGTAGAAAGAAGAGAGGAATTAAGGGAAGAAAAAGACCAGCTGGACTCACTTAACTTTGCTTGATGTTGTTCTTTCCAGGGAATAGAGAGATACATTTTTTATATTTTATTTTAAAAACATATGTATGTTTTATGTCTATTGCATAACAGTATCTACAGTATAATTGAGGTCTACTTTGTGGTCCTTGGTGAGGGTGTTGGTTACTGGTTGTTGATGAAGATTTCCTAAAATAATGCTGTTTCCTAGCCTGGGAAACCTCTAGCTCTCTGATGATATGCCTGGAGAAATAAACATCCATTTGCAGATCTGGGGAGAAGAAAATATTTTTATATTAAAATAAACTCATATATCACAGAGTAGCATGGAATGTGTAGATCTTTACCGAATAAGCGTACAGGGGTGTGGCGGTGGCTTGGGCTGCACTCTCACATCCTGCCTTCTCCCCGTGGTTTTCTTTTCTTCCACAAAGAGGACCGCAGCAGTGGTGGAAAGGGTTAAGAAACCAGGACTGAGATAATGCTTGTAAAGCAGGTAAACAGGAGCTCTTTTCTTCTTACTGTTGATTTCTCCGTTGCTGTTTCCTCTTTCTTTAGTTTCTTGCCTGGTGAGGTTATTTCTGGCTTCATTCCTGTCTCTCTGCTCTTGACTGCCCTATCCTCTATACAAATAATAGTGTGTTAGTCTGTCTTCCTCTCCTCCCTCCTGCCTAATGTTGCTCCTTGGTCTCAGACTTCACCAAGCCCTCCCCATCTGTCTACTCTCAACTTCTTAAGGGAGTGGAGTTACTAAAGGCAGAGTTTGGCCCAGAGTCCATGCCTGTCACCAAGAGGACTTGGCAAGCCCAGAAAGACCCAGGGCATAATTTATCTCACCAATGAACTCCTGCTTCTACTGCTAGCTAATGTTTATTGAGCCCGGACTATGAGCTATCAAGAAGTGCATAAAAATGACCTTCACAGAGAGTCTCTGTCTTCTCTTGGAAACCTTTGCTATTACTCCAACTGCCTCCACTCAGTGGTACACCCCAGTGCGGGCAGGGGAACTGAATTTACAATGACTTCCAGCAGGGCTAGTGTGACCTGCCCAGAGACATTTCATCCCACAACCTGCAGGGGATACTTACTGACTCTAGTGCCTGGAATGTTCTGAATGACCACATGACTTCAAACCAACTTTGGTTTCTTTTGAAACATGGCTCTGTTTGTCACCATTGTCCAAGAGGGATATCTTACAAAAACTGAATAGCAGTTCCTTTCCTCACCACAGCATTGCTGGTAAACCCTAGTTCTTCTACTTTTTAAAAATTAACTTCTTAATAACTTAAGCCAATTTGTAGAAATTGGTGTATAATGTCCTTAAGATGTTTTCCTGGGCTCCAAGACTACAATAAAGGTGAGCGTAGAGTGAAAGCAGGAGGGAATTTGTTGCCTGTGGATAGCTGTGTAAGTGCTTATCTGGGAAGAACAGAAAGACTCTTTCTAAAGCAATTGCTTGGGAGAAAAAGCAATTACGATGGATTATAATACTTGAGTGTAAGTTTTTTTTTCTTTAATGACTTATTTGAGTCAGCCAGTGTCCCAAACCACCCCTAGGTGTCCCCTCCAGGAGTGTTTAACTGCCTTTGTCACCTCCCTGATATTTTGCTCCTAACAATCTACTCCAGATAGAAGAAAAATATTTGGCTAGGCCAGAGATTGCTCAGGCCAGTGCATTTGGGGACAGAGAGAGATCATCAGGTGACTTTAGGAGGGTGGTGACAGCCCTCAGAATCAGGGGAACTTGTTCCAGTAGATTTCTCTAGTCCATTCTAGGTTATCAACGTTTAGGTATACAGGATGTTATAAATACCTGCATGTAGCAGTCACTTGAGTCTTTGGTGCAGGGATGATAATTCAGTAACCCCACTATAATAAGAAATAAAACAAATGTAGAGTTCAATTAGAATCAATTAATGTTACAGGGAGAGGAGGTAAGAAGACTGTCTTGTTCCTTATTCTATTCCTACTCCAAGGAAAAGGAGGCCAAACTTGTACTTGTAGAATTCCGTTCAGGGGAACCTAGGTGAAGAAGGTCATAGAGGGTCAGGCCTGTAGCTTGGTGAATGGGGAGGAGGAAGTGGGGGCAGGGGAGAGGTGAGAGTGATGTTGGATGGTTGAGAAGGGGCAGGAGGAGATACAGGGAAGGGAACAGAGGCAGTTGGGGGCTGGCTGGCACCTTTCACAAGCCATATACATAAATACCTCAAATTACAAATCAAGCTGACGGATGGTGTGGTGGATTGAATTATGTCCCCCCAAAACACACAGAAGCTTGAATTGTGTCCCCCAAGTTTTTTGCATCAAAAACTTAGCCTCCACTGTGACTGTTAAGAGGGTGGGAAATCCTATTATGGTAATTGAAAGGTGGGGCCTTGAAGAGGTGATTAGATTGTAGGACCTTGCCTAGTGAATGAAATAAAATGGTGATCACGGGTGTGGTTTGGAAGGTTTTAAAAAGAAGACAGAGAAGAGTCTGTCTCTCTCTGCTCCACCATTTTCACAATGTGATACTCTACCATCACTGTCACCACCACAAAGGCTCTCACCAGATGTGTTCCCTGGACTTTGGACTTCCCAGCCTCAGAAACTGTAAGGAATAAATTTTATTTTCTTTATAAATTACCCAGTTCTGTGTATTTTGTTATAAACAACAGAAACAGACTAATACACATGGTTAATAAAATAGTTGTATCCTCCATTCTTTAGGAGGATACCTTTATAATGACCTGGAAGGTCGGGTTTGAATATAAAATTGTCAGATTCTTCAGAGATACTCTCCAGAACATCATTGCCCACTGACAGTCTCTGGTCTCCTGGCTCTTACCACCCCAACTCCCTCCCTGAGGGGTCTCAAGTGCACACAAGTAGATGCTAATCCACAAGCCCAAGTTCTAGTTACATCCCCTACGCTACAACCCCCTGGCAAATATTTGCCTCTAGGCCACCTCCTGGGTATTGGGGTGCATGTATTGACTGTATGGTGCTTCCTTAGGGATATGAACCCAGACAAAAGCCACTAAAAGTGGGCTTGGGTACAGTCTATAAGAAGAAGGGGTGAGGTAAGGGTTCCAGGTAAGCACATCCCCGTGGTCCATGCACTCCCTGCTTTGTGGAGGGAGATATGGCTGGATGAGGGCCAGAGTGAAGCTCTTGGAAGTGCAGAGGCCCTTCTCGCCCAAGTCTAAGGTTGGTACTGAGTATAAAACTGTCCAATGCTCCCCGAAAGAACATCTTTAAAAGTAGCATGTGAATAGCAATAGCTGGCTAAACATTATTTCTGGGTGTGTCTGTGAGAGTGTTTCCAGAAGAGATTAGCATTTGTATTGGTGGACTAGGTAAAACAGATGACCTCCCCAACGTGGGTGGGCATCATGCAACCAGTTGATGGCCCTCGGCACTCCTGGTTCTCAGGCCTTCAGACTCTGACTGGAACTTATCCCTCTTCTCTCTGGCTCTCAGGCTTTCAACTACACTGCTTGCCTTCCTAAGTTGCTACCTTATAGACAGCAGATCATGGGATTCCCAGTCCCCATAATTGCATGACCAATACCTTGTAATAAATATCTTCCTAGAATCTATCTATCTGCCTACCCACCTACCTATCTAATCTACCTATCTATCTCCTATTGGTTTTGTTTCCTTGGAGAACCCTGACATGTAATAGCTGTAACCTTGGAGGCTGAAAGACCCCAGGTCCATACTTAGCAGGGAAGTTTCAGAGTCACCTGTCTTTGAGTGGACCGTACTGGGTTGGAACACAAGCATCTCTCTCTCCGCTTTCCAGGCACCAGGAAAGATTCCAAATGATCCTGGAATCTGAGGCTGAGTTAGGATCCCCAAAGATCCTAAAATAAAGTAATATAGCATGTCCTATATTCCTGTTGTGATATAGACATTGATAATAGCAAATACATAAACCACATTATCCAACTTCTGAATTCTTATAGCATTCTTTTATACCTGTATTCTGCTGTTTGTATGTTTCCCTCTGTATACTGGTCTTACACATTATAAATTCCATGAAAGCATAAAGTGGCTTATTCAACATGGAGTCCCAAGCTGAATCCATCACAGTGCCATGCACACATCAGACGTTCAGTAACTCATTTGTCAAGCTGAATAGAGTGTTTCAGAATTCAGTTTAAAAATGAGTGGTTAAAGTCATATTAACCTTCCTCCAATGTTTCTTGGAACTAATGGTTTTTTTTTTCCTACTTCTGTATTAAGTTTAGATGAGAACATTTATTAAGCTTTCTTTTAAACTAAGTAGATAAATGTGATCCTTTAAAATTTTAATGAATGTTTAGTTCCCAAAAAGAATTTTTGGAAAATTCCCGTAATATATAATTTTTCTTTAAGAGAGTAAAATTTAAACAAAATTAGGACAACATTATAGGAAAACTGATAACAATAACGGCTTCTGATTTTGCTCTTTGCAGTTTCAAAATAGACTTATTCTTCCTTACTGAAACTTTTCAGTGTATGTACCCTTAATATGAAGAGAGATCATATGTAGAAAATTAATATTACCTAGTACAAAATAGAATTAGAAGAGCCTAAGTCAGAGCGGGAAACCAAAATTCTACAAAGATGCTTTATAGTCACTTTTAGTCCATGTTTATAAACGGTCTGACAAACTTGACCACAACTTGGCAAAACTGGTCATTGAATTTGAGTCAGGCAGCCAGCTCAGCTGTTGCACCGTGGCTCGGACTCAGCAGCCTGGCTGCAGAGGCCCCACTAATGGGTTTTGTCACACTGTCATTTATTTGGTTTGCACATAGAGATATGCTCTTCATGTCTTTAAAGATGAGCCAGACTCTTTAATGCAAGATATCTTAGCCAATAATGTGTAAATATATCTTCTGATTAAAATGGGTGTTACATAAGGATTGTACACTATTATTTCAGAGTTGTTGGGAGCATGGAAGCAAGGACTATAGCCAATATTTTTAACCAGTAAGGCAAGATCACCAGCCAATCAGAGAAGAAAAAGAGGGAGCCACCATAGTTTGAACACAAACTAGAGTTTCATCTTGTTCCCAAATGCCCTGCAACTACCTGGACCATCCACCCTCTTGTTTATGAGGCCAACATCAGCCCAGATCCATGACCATCATCACACTTCCCAGCTCTAATCTGGAAAGGAAGCAGAGCAGATATTTTCAATGTCATCCCAAGATGCTATAGACCCACTTGCAAGTCACAACATATTTAGCCACTGAAACAAAAGACCAAAAAGAAATAAAGCAGAGGGCCGGCCCGGTGGCGCACTGCGCTAGTGCGCCGCTTGGGAAGCGCGGCGGCGCTCCCGCCGAGGGTTCGGATCCCACATACAGACCGGTTCCCGCTCACTGGCTGAGTGAGGCGTGGGGGCAACGCCGAAGGTTGCGATCCCGTTGCCGGTCCCGGTCCAGTACGGGGGCGACACTGAGGGTTGCGATCCGTTGCCGGACACGGAAAAAGACAAAAAAAAAAAAAAAGAAATAAAGCGGAGAGGCAGGGATAAACAATAATGGTGTGGTACCTCACACTTCTGTGCTACTTCCCTACCTGAAACTTTATAACACAGGGAACAGTGAAAGGAGCTGCTGAAAAGATTACAGGCTGGTACCAATGTTTCCAGGCTGCTAGGCTATTAAAAAGATTTCCACAAAATTGAATGGATACCATCAGCAAAACCTACATCTGTGACTGCTCTGTAGTGCGCAACAGACCTCCCTCACTACCACTCACTGTTTTGTGGGGAACTCTAGTGGATTTGGCCAGGATGTCCAAGCAAGAGACATGGTAGAGGTTTACCCAAGTATGGTAGCATCCCGGCTCCCAGCCTTTGGCCTCAGTTCTGTGAGTATACAACTCCAAACACATAAACGAACACTGTGTCATTTCACCATAAACACTTCAAATTTATTGTACCATTTATTGAATATATTTCCCCTGCTACTGAGAAAATTTGTTTGAAAGTTGGACTTAAAGAAATCTTTTACTGAATTCAAATGCGGGGGAAGGGGCATAGATCCTGGTGTTGAGCAGGACTGTGTGAAATAACTCTGCTTTGCTTAGAAAAACTTATTAGATCAAGAGATAGATGGGTTTTCAAGATTCTATCATGATGTATTATGTTTTTTACTCTGGAAAAAAAAGGATTTACAGCCTACTATGTGAAACTAAAATAACTGCTTTTGCTTCTTCTATAGCTTGCTTTTTTGTCAAGTACAGTGACCGAACACAGACAATAATGATGAAAGTATTGACTTCAAACAAGATTTTGTTTGCAATTTTTAATTAAGCAATCTGTGCAAACATGTTTTTTTTTTCTCTTCAACATTAAAGAAAATGACCACACTTGGGGCCTGGTGGAAAAACAGAGAATGCCTTCTCATTTCAACCAGATTTCAAAGCAGCAGAGTGTACAGAGGCAGTACCCAGGCCCTCAATATTCCTCAGGATTGCTTGATTGTAAGTCTCGCAAATATGAATCAATTATGTTTGGAGGCACACCTTGCAAGAGGAGCCTGCAGAATGAGAGCCCACCTAGAGAGGAAAAAAGTAAAGGGAAAAGTCAAAACTGTCTACATGAAAAATCGCTGAAATAATACTTCTTGACTACCTGCCTGAAAATGTGACTAATTATGTTCTCGTTAGTTACAAAGATTCGGTCCCTACTTGGAAATCTTCTCCTGGTTTTAGTACATGTAGAATTTAAAGCACTTGGCATCTAAAAGGAAAATCAAGTTCCCAGCAGACCCACAACAGTTTTTCCCCCCTACTATTGTTCAATCTTAGTTTAAATTCCTAAGTGGTTGGAAAGTATTTATTGCTCTTTGAGAGGTTTTGTGATTCCTCTATAGATGATTTAAATGTTCTGACTGAATGGAAGAATCAATGCATACCACATTATGGATCAGCAAGAAAATCTGTTTCCGGTTTGTTAATGTTCTTTTTAATTAAGCACAAGAAGTTCTGATTCGAGCACATTGGAAAAGAAAAAAAAACAACTAATCCCTTTAACTTTGTCTATTTATACATTATCGAAAGTGCAGAAATTTGATATTTTGTTAAAGCATAGTAAGACCTGTTCAATACTTTCGGAAGGTGAGAGAACACCTACTAATATTTCATACCTACCTTCTGACTTTCTGAATTATATTTTAAAAATAAAAGGACCCTTAAGAGAGAACCCATGAAACCACAAAAATTCATAGTCCTTTAGTGAAGTGCTTCACTACT
>NW_007728053.1:140825-143307 GCF_000696425.1 Galeopterus variegatus | reverse complement strand
TGAAGGTGAGAGAACACCTACTAATATTTCGTACCTACCTTCCGACTTTCTGAATATATTTTAAAAATAAAAGGACACTTAAGAGAGAACCCATGAAACCACAAAAATTCATAGTCCTTTAGTGAAGTGCTTCACTACTTGCTAATAAATTCATGTCCAGACAAAAACAGCATGCTATTTGAACATTCTTAAAACTTCTTTAATGCAAATTTGAGAAAGTCATTCTCTTTAAAAAAAAAAAAAAAAAAAAACCAACAAAACTCAAGTCACATATTCGTAGAAATGATGCCACTATTGTACATGTCCATTCCTTGATGCAAAGAATTCAGAATGCTTGGGTATCACTCATTTTTGTCTACAGTAAATGCTTTGATTCATGCTCTACTGCATTCAACAACTCGCTTCATGTCAACAGGAGATTGTTGGGATGAATAAGTACTAGCTGTTAATTTCAAGATACTGAAATACAAATTAAAACTACAAAGTTAGCAATTTTAAAGAGTTTATTTTCATTGGATTACATAATGAAAATCATGCCATACTCCGCAGGCTTGGTATGGCTTATGACAGTCATAAGCTTCATATGCCAAAACCATATGAAAGCTTACCTTAGATGACAATATACATTCAAAAATCCTTACTGTGCTACAACTAAGGAAAAGAGAAAGAGAGAGAGAGAGAAGTTGTAAGCATTAATAAAGTGCTAACACCAAAGTTGAGTACTTGTTGGATGAAATTATGGTCATGATTATGATGAGGTGATTTCATTAATCCTTAGTCTTGTGAAAGATGTAGGAAAATAGAAGCACATGGAATGAAAGGTGGGGATCCAGTCACTGCAAAAGGATCATTAATATGTAAAACACTTATTAATATGCACGACTACTTTGCCAGAATAGGTGGCACAACAAATCTGATTGTACAGTGAATATTTACAGTAAGAGCTTCCAAACCATTAGCTTAAAAAAAAAAAAGAAAAGAAAAAGACCCCTACAACATATATATATTGTGTTTTTCAACAAAAGAAAAACATAGACAATACACAAAGTGTTAGTGCACATATATATATGTTGAAATTCTAAAGGCAAAATTATCAAGCATAAATATTAGACTAGTGTATTCTGTAATATATCGTTCTGAACTGATTTTATATAACTGATACAAATAAACGCAAGGCTTAAACTTAGGCTACAAAGTGAATACATGTATAATCTATAAAACTCTAAAGAAAGAACCCTAATTTTTTCCTCTTCTAAGAGCTGACACTATCTCTGGAAATTCAGAAATCAGATATTGTAAATTCAGGCATAGATCTACATCATCAGAGTTTACATCAGGTTGCTCACCCAGCCCCAAAGAACTCTTAATCTGCTCTTTCAAATGGGGGGGGGGTGAATCATGCATATAGTATAGGACTCATTTATCACTTAATATATTTTGTAAGGGGCCCTAGAATATTCTATCCTTTTAAGTTCATAAACATATGAAATAATTTGAGTCCCATGAAAATTTCCAAAAGGTTCAAAAATTGGATGGGTTAGAGATATTCTTTTGGTGAACCTGTAGCTGAAAAACCTTCAATATAAAGTTTCCACATATTGGATCTATATTTGTCTTCTCCCCCATCAAAAATGCCTGGAATACAACATAGCAAGCTTAAAATGTTCAGTTTTCTGAAGTTCATCATGAATCTAAGGAAACTATGCTGCAAACTGTCTTAAAGCTTAGTTATCTTAAACTTCCTACAGTTGAAAAAGGAAAACATTAAAGAAATGCCACTGATTCCCAAGTTTTGATAGTCTTATTATGAGGTCATCTTCAACTGTAGTTTTCTGGCTTCAATTACGGGGACATGTGGTATGGTACTTAGTTTTCTGACAAAACTTAGTTTCTACTTTATTTATTATCCTTGAATAATTTGGCCTCCTTGTTCATGGCATAAACACTGTATGCCATGAGCTGCTAAGAAATATAATTAAAAGCAAACAAGAAAGTCAAGCTTTACATGCAAAGTGCGTTTTCATGTAAGAGGAATGGAACGGAAAGTAGAAATATCCAGTGGGATATGAACTTTTTAAACCTGTTGCTGCCCCTCCAGGAAGATTGGTTGTCCAGGGGTATTTAGTCCTTGATATATCACTGCAGAATTAGAATATTTGTACCAGTATTTATTTATTCTCAGTTGACATTCTTACCTTTTTTTTCACAGCTTAACTTGATTCAAGTTACCTATTATCAGATAACAATCTGATGATAAACAATCTCAGTTTTACTTTTAGGACTAAAAGCTTTTATCAGTATATTACAGTTGATACCTTATTATGAACATATGTAATAGAATACATTATTCTTATTAAATTCAATTACTATACAATTTACTATACAATTACTAAAAATAATATATAATCTACATGCATAACATTATTCATTTTTATGGAGGACTCCAAATATTGAACCATTTATGAAAGCATTTTATATCATT
>NW_007728053.1:136627-139763 GCF_000696425.1 Galeopterus variegatus | reverse complement strand
AGCTAATAAATCAGCTATAAAAAAATAATGCTTAGATTTGTAAGGACTGTCTCAAAGATAAGGTTTGAAATTTTCTAAGAATATTATATGCTTTATATATGCGAGGGAAAAATTTTTAATAATTTTCCTATCACTCAATTATGAATCTGTATACCTGAGGACAGAAGTCATAAGAGAAAGAATACAGCTTTTAAAAAGTTATAAAAGGAAGTTATTTTGTTCAAGAAGTTTCTCTATGGTATTTATACTAGATTAAGGAGTAAAAAACTGTTTAAGAAAAATACCCAAAGCATTTATTGTGATTTTCTAAAACAGATATTTACAAAGTCATCTTTCTGACTTTTAGATCATTATTTCTTCATTACAGAGAGGAAGGAAAAATAAAGACTGGTCATCACAGAATAAGAATATATTATAGTCAAGAAAACACATTAGGATCATGTCACCTGTTAGCTCACAATGGTGACTCTTTGTTTTCAGGGATTTTCATGGTTCTGATTGTCAAGAAAAACTTCAGTATAAAAATTATAATCAATAAATAAGGAAATTTATTAAGATGGCAGGTTATGGTTAAAATTTTCTACCACATAAATCCCTATGTGTTTCCTTGGTTTACATTAGTTGCGACACTTCTGAAAACTAAATAAAAGAAGGATAAATAAAAAGTATACCTATAAATGGAAACTCTCCAGTTAGAGGTTTTAAAGGCAACTGGTTCTAGTATGTGAATACTATATTCTATATGTATAGTATCAAACACTAAATTAGCAAATTTACTCATATATATTGAAAGTTTCACAAAACAGTAAACTGTTTAAAAGTAGTGTAAGTTAATTGCAGTTTCATTCAATGAGTCTTTGCACAAGCCTTCTATTTATAGATGGACTATGTCACCAAAGTAATAGCCCCTTGACCTTATTCATTCTCACTATACTTGCTGTACACATACTAACATTCCACTGAAATTAATATTCCTTAAGTTAACAAGAATCACAAGATAAAAATAAGTTGACTTAAATAACCAAGTAGTCTTCAACAAATCCAGTAGAGTGAATGCAGAATGTAAAAATGTCTTCTCTCCCCAAATTCCCTCCCCACTTCCCTTGCCGCCCCCACCCCCACCACTCCTGCCCCAGCTGGATCATTTTGGCAAACGATTTGGATTTTGCACTAAGAACAATAACTAAATGATTTTGTCTAACTTCAGTCTATACATGAGATCTTGAATGTCATACCTTTCACCTCCAGTTTGCATTCAATCTCCACTGTCCCAAGGTTATTGACTGCTTGGCAGCTGTAAGTGCCTCCGTCATAGGGGCTAGGCTTACGAATCTCCAGGGTACACACCCCCTGGTTGCTGAACATCCTGTATCTGGGATCATCCACAATAGCAACTTTGTTTTTCATCCAGGTTATTTTGGGCTGAAATTAAGATCAAAGAAGGTTAGGTCCAAACATACATATACTTAGCATATTAATAGACCATCAAAGCCAGTGACAGAATTTTAAAGACTGGCTTAGAAAGAAAGCACATCTAAGAAGAAGAGACAACTAGCTGAATACAGTTTCTCTCAAATTAAATTCTACTTAATGCTTGGCAAGAAAGCAAATGAGCAGTTCTGAGGGTAAAAGCCAGATTTGTTCGGAGGACAGCTCTACGGCAATCTTCCCAAATAGATTCAGTTGCATTTAAGTTTGTTCTAGCTCTCTACTCCCTCTACTTCCACCATCTTGCAATGTGAGACCCCTGGGTCACTCTCGCCACCATCAGTTGGACTTTGGACTTCCCAGCCTCAGAAACTGTAAGCAATAAATTTCATTTTCTTTATTAAAATAAAATAAAATAAAATTGTTTTACACGGATAAAAACTTTCAGTTCTAACATGACCAAGTTTTGGGCATCTAATGTACAGCATGGGTGGTGACGACTGTGTTAATTTAATTCCGATCATTATTACACAATGTGTATGTATCATCATGTTGTATACTTTGAATGTCTACCATTGTTGTCAATTACATATTTTCAAATTAAAAAAATTTTTTGATTACAGATCCATAATGTTACCTCAACTGATGGAGTTTGGATATGTTGTCCCTGCCAAAACTCATGTGGAAATTTGATCCCCAATGTGGCAGTGTTGGAAACTGATTGAGTCATGGGGGCAGATCCCTCACGAATGGATTAATGCTCTCCCTGGGGGAGGGTGGAGTAATGAGTGAGTTCTCGCTCTATTAGTTCCCGCAAGAGCTCATTGCTTAAAAAGACCCTGGCACCTTCTCTCTCTCTCTTGCTTCACATGGTGAGTGATCTGCTTGTACCCGCCAGCTCCCTGCCACTTTCCTCCATGAGTAGAAGCAGCCTGAGGCCCATGCCAGATGCAGCTGTCCCAAAATCATAAGCCAAATACACTTCTCTTCTTTATAAATTACCCAGTCTCAGGTATTTCTGTTATAGCAACACAAAACGGACTAAAACATCAACTTAGAGAGTGTATATTGCTGGGCATTTTTCAGAGAATCCCTATAAGGTGTCATGACCATTTGATTTTCTCCACTTCCTTTTCCTGATATTCCTTTTTAATTCTTTATGGGATGCATATGCTTCATCATCCCTTAATCTCCCCTCTGACATCTGTGTTCATTATCCAGTGGCAATGGATCTACTCCAACCAGATAATGCAAGATCAGTGACGGCTCAATTGCCAAGGAAGGCGACTCCTTGATCTCTGAACTGCAGTTGGTATCATTGACTCTCCCCTCCCTTCTGACATTGTCTTCTTCCTTCTGTAAGTATATACCCTCCACATTCTCTCTTCCACCTCTTCTGTTATTCTCACTTGCTCCAAACCTGGAGATGGTGCCTTTTCTGTCGCCTTCATACAGTCCTCTTCCTCCTTCTACCTTTCTAATGAGAGCATTCACTGAGGCTCACGCCTCCATCTTTGGTTTTTCACTCGCTACCTTCTTTTCTCAATGGTATTTCTTTCTAGAGCTTCGATTCCAAGGGGTGGAATGCAGCCCTCCATTCCTGGCACTCCCATACTGAGAGTAACAGCCCTGGCCTTTCTTCTAAGCTCCAGGTGAACCTTATCACTTCCCACTCCCACTGGGACGTACCAACATCACTTCCAACTAA
>NW_007728053.1:133890-135539 GCF_000696425.1 Galeopterus variegatus | reverse complement strand
ATAGCTGCCGGAAGGTCCATTTATCCTATTATTTACAGTTATACTGTGGCAAACAGAAGAGGGACTTTGGGGTCAATTCTTAAATTTAGCTGATGTGATAGAAAAACATGGTACCTTAGGATTTCCTCTCACACTGCAGTTCAGGGTGGCATTGTAACCAGCGATAGCATAGGTGTTAACCAAAGGCTGAGTAAACATGGGTGCCTCTGTGAAATCAAAGTCTTCATACACTGGATTTTTGTAGACCTTACCTTAAAAACAAGCATTAAAAATATGTTAAAAGTATACAAATTGGTCTGAGAACATATTATTCTTGGCATAATTTATTCATGATTAAAACTTCCCTGAGTTTAGAAAAACATGTAAAAACATGAGCAAATGCCACACAGCATACATTCTGAGGGGTACAAGTGTATGGTCAACCACACATGTGACAGAAAGCCAGAGTGGTTATCTGAAATCTTAACAAATATTGGGAAGACTTTGGTGTCTGAGTGTTCTGATCAGAAATTTGTCCTAATGTGAAAATCACAAGGAAGGGCTTTAAAAAAGAGAGTGATTTATGATGAAATTATAAGGATAGAATTCAGCTTCTCCATTCATTGCAGAGGGGTCCATGTGTAGCTACACTGAAGGTGTCCAAGAATGAAAATAACAGAAAAGAAGTAAATGTCTACTTTTTCCACATTACCATAATTTTACAATGTGTGTTTACTTCTTTAATTCCCTTTCACTACATCTCTTCTCCTTTCAGTCTTCTCTGTCTAGTCACTGTCAACCAAGGTTTCCAAATGTCAGTCCACACCCAACTCACCGTCCTTGGCGATCACGGCGCTCTCTTTAGTCATTGTGGCATTCTCACTGAGGCCGCACATGTTTTCAGAGAAGACCCGGAAATAATATTCATTCCCTATGACCAGTTCGGTAATGGTGGCATTGGTTCGGTGATAATGCTCAATGACAGTGAACCATTCCTGAAAGCAAAAAAAGAATAATTTGAGGAAAATCAACCAAAAATACACAACTCTTCCAACTGTTGATTGGAATAAATAACAAGGATGCTTCATTAGCAAAAAGAAAAATATAGCACTAACTTTTTAAAAATTTTATTTATAATTTATTTTATTTATTGAATCAAAATCGATTATACATTTTTGGGGGGTTGAACATTGAGATATGTTGATTAAATCAATATTACTAGCATATACATTGTTACAAATAATAATTATTCTTTGTGCCCCTTGTCCAACCTCTCTCCTTCCTCCTGCCCCCTCTAATTGCCCTAGATTTCTTCTCTCCTTCTGAAAGAGTAATGGTTAGTCTGTTAACTTGTTGCCTAGATGATCTTTCCAATGCTGATAGATGTGTTCAGGTCCCCCAATATTATCATAAAGCTGATGCTTTTTCTGTCACTCTGAAATGGGTTTTGTGGAAAGAGACATCCTCTTCTTTTCTTTGTCTCTGCTGGTGACTCCTTGTATGAATGCACTCCAGTGGTTGGCACACCATCTGCGTGGTGGCTGTGGTGTCTAGCCGGTTTTGCAGCAGCCATGGTTACTGTGGTTAGCACTAACTTTTATACTGAGAATAATAACAATGTACATTAATTTGTTTAATACTATACAATTTATTTACACTTGACCATAATT
>NW_007728053.1:128622-132765 GCF_000696425.1 Galeopterus variegatus | reverse complement strand
ACCCTTGGCGGGAGCGCCACCGCGCTCACAAGCGGTGCACTGTAGCAGTGCGCCACCGGGCTGGCCCCTCTTTTGGGTTTTTGCCCAGATATTGCTTCTTCCCTACCTGTTCCCCTCTCACCATTCCACCTCCACCTCTTTGGTCACACTCTATCACCTTAACTTGGTTAATTTTTCTCCATAGCACCTGCTACTTTAAATTATATTTACTATATTACTTGTTTACTCTCTACCTTCCTCACTGGCATGGACACACCATTACATGAAACCTGACTTTTCTTCTCATCTCTTGTATCCTCAGTGCCTACTTGGTACATAGTAGTACTGTACACAAAATAAATATTTATTGAATACTTAATGAATGAATAAATGATGAATGAATGAGAAGTTAAAGATACATTAAAATTTTTAAAAATTTTGTCCTCATCGTACCAAGAAATACAGTGGTTTCAAAGCTTATCTTGCAACCAGTAGATAACCACATTGCACCACATGTTTTTAAGTACCATTAATTAAGAAAATATATTTTCTGACCAAAAAAAAAAAAAAAAAAAACCTTTATAAGGGAAAAGTATTTTCTGTGGAACTTCCAGGGGCCATCATTATCTGTGAATTTTGGACATTTTAAAGACACCAGACAAATGTAGTTATGACTTCTTTTATTCCCAAAGCATTTTATGTAAATCTTTATTCTAACATTTATTATATTGTATTATCGTTTGATTTTATGTCTTTCTTCTTGCCTACACTATGAGTGGCCCAAGAGCAGAGCTTTTTAAAATTTTTCAGTTCAGCAGCTAGAACAGTGCTCAATACATAGTAAGAGAATGAAAAAATGAATGTTTTGGCAGACATAATAAAAACAATATTTATGGAAGGTATAAACGTCTATGGGAATTCAGTGAAGAACAGCATCTATAGCCATAATGAGACAATAGCGTGGGATCTCCTGGGAAGAGCACCAGCAGAGTGAGCATCTTCTCCTGCTGAAATACAACAGAAACGCATGGCAAAGGGGTCGGCGATTGTTACCCATCAGCAGGCAGACCTCAGTCATATGAAGCAGCAGGAAAGTCCTGGCCCACCTGGACTTGACTATCTAAGAAGACAAATGTTGGGCAAGTATGATGGGAGAGATGAACCGGGGACTCCCTGAGGGGCCCTGTGTAAGTACTGTGGTGCCCTTGGGTTCACTGCCAGCATCAGGCCCAAGGTCCAATGAAGAACTCTCATTGATGAGGAAGTCCAAGATGTTCAGATACTGCCCTTGCAAACGTGCATCAGTCTAGCACTCAAGCTGTCCAGGTTTAGATGAAGTCACTTTAAATACCAAGTCTCATTTTGTCATGTAATAACCAGGGGGGTTGGTGGGGGAAGAAGTCCTAAAAATAGTTTATGGAACGAAGCATCCTGAAATGCCTTCCTGTTACTTAGATTGCCCTTTCCAACCCTTTCTCCTTCTATGAACCTGAAGTAACATCATGACCTAAGTTCCTACTGAGATCTCCCAGTATAAATGCCTAAAGACTTCCTATCAATATCATTCAGTATGATATTTAGTCTTCCCATGAGAATGAAAAATGTCTCTATGCCATTGTGTGTCCAAACATTCATTTACGCATTCATTTGCTTACAGATAGGACAGTAGTAGGATTTCTGATTCAGACCTTGACATTTAAAATCTGGTGATCTCCAGCAAGTCACTTATTCTCTCNTTTTTAAAATTTTTCAGTTCAGCAGCTAGAACAGTGCTCAATACATAGTAAGAGAATGAAAAAATGAATGTTTTGGCAGACATAATAAAAACAATATTTATGGAAGGTATGAACGTCTATGGGAATTCAGTGAAGAACAGCATCTATAGCCATAATGAGACAATAGCATGGGATCTCCTGGGAAGAGCACCAGCAGAGTGAGCATCTTCTCCTGCTGAAATACAACAGAAACGCATGGCTAAGGGGTCGGCGATTGTTACCCATCAGCAGGCAGACCTCAGTCATATGAAGCAGCAGGAAAGTCCTGGCCCACCTGGACTTGACTATCTAAGAAGACAAATGTTGGGCAAGTATGATGGGAGGGATGAACCGGGGACTCCCTGAGGGGCCCTGTGTAAGTACTGTGGTGCCCTTTGGGTTCACTGCCAGCATCAGGCCCAAGGTCCAATGAAGAACTCTCATTGATGAGGAAGTCCAAGATGTTCAGATACTTCCCTTGCAAAGTCGTGCATCGGTCTAGCACTCAAGCTGTCCAGGTTTAGATAAAGTCACTTTAAATACCAAGTCTCATTTTGTCATGTAATACAAGTCACTTTAAATACCAAGTCTCATTTTGTCATGTAATACCCAGGGGGGTTGGTGGGGGAAGAAGTCCTAAAAATAGTTTATGGAACGAAGCATCCTGAAATGCCTTCCTGTTACTTAGATTGCCCTTTCCAACCCTTTCTCCTTCTATGAACCCGAAGTAACATCATGACCTAAGTTCCTACTGAGATCTCCCAGTATAAATGCCTAAAGACTTCCTATCAATATCATTCAGTATATTTAGTCTTCCCACGAGAATGAAAAATGTCTCTATGCCATTGTGTGTCCAAACATTCATTTACGCATTCATTTGCTTACAGATAGGACAGTAGTAGGGTTTCTGATTCAGACCTTGACATTTAAAATCTGGTGATCTCCAGCAAGTCACTTATTCTCTCTGAGCCTGGGTTTCCTCATCTATGACATACAGGCTATGTATGTCATAACATTCCTACTCCAACTGATTTGCTTCTTGAATACATTAAGCTCTTTTCCTCCTCAGGACCTTTGTACATGCTGTAACCTTTTAGAATTTTTCTTTTCAGCTGGTGTCTGTCCTTTCCCTTTTATTTTTTTGAGACCTAAGTCCACACTATCCAACATTTATTTCACGAGGAGAGTCGCAAAGGTTTAAATCTCAGTTAGAATATACAGTGAGTAAATATTTGTTGAATTAATGAATTTATTGAATTCTACTGAGCATTGCACCATCTGCTTTATGTCATTTTAGCTTCATAATAACAAAGCAAAGTAAGTAATTGTGCCCCTATTTTATAGAGGAGGAAAATGGAGATTAAAGAGGTCAAGTGATTGTCCATATACACGTGGTCTTAAGTGGCAATGCTGGGATTCAAGTCCAACTCTGGGGCTCCAAAGGCCCTACTCTTTTCACCTTGCCACATCACTTCTCCACGGCCCCCATGGACTCCTCACCAGAGAGGCCTTTGTGTGCCCCCTTTAGCTCTGATGAAATGTGATTTTGCTGCTGCTAAACTCAAATGGAGCCGTGGGAGCGGGACCACCATGGAGACTCCAGACCTGTGGAGCTACCAGTGTGAAATACCAGCCTGTGCGAGTTGAAGTGTGGCCTGAGACCAGGAAAGCCATAAGAGCAGAGTTGCCCAAGGACTTGGGGACCCAACCCCTATACCAGCAGGCAGAGGACATTGAACATGAAATCAAGGTACATGATTTGCCAGCTTTGAGATTTAATGCCTGCCCTGCTGGGTTTCAGACTTGTTTAGGACCTGTTACCCCTTTCTTTCAACCTATTTCTCCCTTTTTGAATGGGAATATGTACCCTATTCTTGTTCCACCATTGTACCACCACTTGGTAGTAGATAACTTGTATTCATTTCACAAATGAGACTTTGAACTTTGGACTTTTGAAGTGAAACAAGTTAAGACTTTGGGGATGGAATGAATGTATTTGTATGTGAAAAGGACATGAGTTTGGGGGGGGCAGGGGAAGAATGCCTCAGATTGAGTGTCCCCCAAAAACTTGACCCTCACTGTGACAGTGTTATGAGAGTGGGAAATCCTGTTATGGTAACTGAAAGGTGGGGCCTTGAAGAGGTGATTAGATTGTAGGACCATGCTGTAGTGAATGAATTAATAATGGTGGTCAGGGTCGTGGTTCTGAGGGCTTTAAAAGGAGAGCATGAAGAGTGTCCCTCTCTCTGCTCCACCATTTTCTGCCATGTGAGACCTCTGGGTCACTGTCGCCACCACCAAGACCCAACTGTTGCCACCACCAAGATCCTCACCAGATGTGTTCTCTGGACTTTGGACTTCCCAGCCTCTGGAACTGTAAGCAATAAATTACATTTTCTTTATAAATCAC
>NW_007728053.1:115821-128388 GCF_000696425.1 Galeopterus variegatus | reverse complement strand
ACCCCTTTCTTTCAACCTATTTCTCCCTTTTTGAATGGGAATATGTACCCTATTCTTGTTCTACCATTGTATCTTGGTAGTAGATAACTTGTATTCATTTCACAAATGAGACTTTGAACTTTGGACTTTTGAAGTGAAACAAGTTAAGACTTTGGGGATGGAATGAATGTATTTGTATGTGAAAAGGACATGAGTTTTGGGGGGGCAGGGGAAGAATGCCTCAGATTGAGTGTCTCCCAAAAACTTGACTCTCACTGTGACAGTGTTAAGAGAGTGGGAAATCCTGTTATGGTAATTGAAAGGTGAGGCCTTGAAGAGGTGATTAGATTGTAGGACCATGCTGTAGTGAATGAATTAATGATGGTGGTCAGGGGCATGGTTCTGAGGGCTTTAAAAGGAGAGCATGAAGAGTGTCCCTCTCTCTGCTCCACCATTTTCTGCCATGTGAGACCTCTGGGTCACTGTCGCCACCACCAAGAACCAACTGTTGCCACAACCAAGATCCTCACCAGATGTGTTCTCTGGACTTTGGACTTCCCAGCCTCTGGAACTGTAAGCAATAAATTACATTTTCTTTATAAATCACCCAGTTTCAGGTATTTTGCTATGAGCAACAGAAATGGACTAATACACAGGCCTTACCATGCTCTTCTTGTCAGCTTTCTGGATCGTGTACCCCGTGATGGCAGCATTTCCATCATCCTTTGGTGGTGTCCATGTTAGAGCAACATTCTCTCCCCAGACATCCTCAATCTTCACAATTTGGGGTGGACCTGGACGATCTACAGGATGAGTTTACAGCATCACTGTGAGGTCACTTTGCCTCCCAATCTATACTTGTTACATGAGGATATTTTTAAATGTCCTTCCCTGTGTTATAGGAGGAAGTGCTCTTCCAGACCCTAACTCAGGGGCTTCTGAGACCCTGCACCTTCCCTTAGGATGAAGCCAGGCCAGATCCAAGGGCATGGAGCAGCCTCAACACTCCCTTCAACTTAATGAAAATCAAAAAGTTTTAGCCAGTGGTAAAAGAATGCTTAGTTTAAAGGGTATGACCATTCACCAGGGGAGGCTTGCCACAGGCAATTTCCCCTTCGGTTAGAGAACATCAAGTTTCAACAAATTTATGAAAATATAATAATAAAAATTATTGGAAACAACTTCTCCTAGCTCTGCTCTTAAATTTATTTCTTAACATGCAAAAAATTTTAGAACAGTTCAAGCAAGAAGGGTATACTCATAAGAGGTCCTTCTTCTATTCCCCTAATTCTGATCAGAAGTAAGAACTAACCTTATTTATTCTTTGGGCAGGTAAGTATATAACTAGCTCTGCAGGATCAACTGATTCAGTGTTTAAATGTTTGACTTTATTTAGGTACATCTTCCTTACATTTAATACAAATTCCGCATTCTCCACTAAAACTTTATTATTAGTGAATTTTAGATGTAGTAAGAAACATGTTAAACTATGTCTAGAATCTCCAATGTTTTTAAATGCAAGAATTAAACATAGGAAATAGTTTTATCATCAGGGAGTTGAGAAACTAAGAGTAAGAGAGAGCTGGATTGTAAAGAAATACAGATCAGTTTCACTAAAAAATGCATACATCAATTTTCTTAAATATATAAGCCCTAAGTCTCCAATGGTTATTTCTTTTAGTCAGTGAAAAGTTATTTTGAAATGCTAACAAATCTTACTAATTTTTCTATTTTTAAAAAAATTCTAAAAAAAGACTCGTTTGTAGAGCCAGCCTAACAAAAATTCCTATTCTTGCCTTAATGATAAGGACTGCTTTGACAGAACATTCCAGTCCTTTCTTCCAAACCTACCAACAATCTGGATGTCAATCGATGCACTTTCCACGTATTTGTCCACTTTGACTTTCAGATCATATTTCCCAGAGTGGCTCCTCTCTGCTTTTCTGATAAATATGATTGTATCAGTCTCAGAGTTGCGAATGTTTATTTGATTCTTGTCAATTTCTGCACCATCCTTCTTCCAAGTTAATTCTGGTCTTGGTTTTCCCTAAAAAGAAAGACAGAAAAAGTACAGAGAGGCAATGAGATTGTCTCAAGAATTTTTTTCAGCATGACAAGAATGACAGGGTCATACCCCCATTCTAGTCTGGTGGTCGGCGGCTCCAGCACTAAAGCTACTGCCTGCTGATTGTACTCTGTGAGCAAGGCGCTATGTTAGGCACATGACATCTGTTATTTCCCTTAATCTTCCCATCAAGATAAGTATCATCATCCTCATTGTTTGGATAGAGGAGTTAAATGATTTGCCCAAGGCCATGTAGGGTTGTGCTGGACATGCTGGAACCAGGTTTCACAGCTGGGACTCCAAAGCCTGCACAACACACACAGCACAATGGTTAAGAGCATGAGCTCTGGGGCCCTGGAATCTGTAGTGTATTTAGATATTGACCACTTAATAGCTGTGTGACCTTGGGTAAGTTACTTAAACCCCCTGTGCCTCAGTTTCCCAATCTGTAAAACAGGAACAATGGTAATACTTATCTCACAGGGTGGTTGTAAAGACTGAAGTCCTGAGAAAACTTTCTGCACTCTACATAAGGGATTTTTAAATATCATCTAAATGCTAATGATTATTATTCAACCGCATGGTGCTGCTCATTTTAAACTTGTCTAGAGTTCTCTCTCTGCCCCTTTAGCTGCTGAAACTATTCTCTAAGAGCAGACTTTAAGAAATTGTAGTCTCATTCATGGACATGAGTTTCAGTTTCTATTATAAGGGAATTTCTTAGAATTCCTGAGCACCCAGGCTCACTCCCACAGACTGAACTAAGCATTAATTCAGCCAGGGGAGGCACAGCTTTCCTATGTGCTCTGAACGTGGCTTACAGCAAGGTTATGACAAGGCATGCAGAGCTACACCTCAAACCTCTGCCCACAGAGCTTGAAGAATGGCTGGGGTGCACAGATTTGCACGTGGGAAGCAGAGAATGAAACTGTTAAAGATAGGGAAAAATAGTTCTGGATCTTATTTCCTTAAATGTGAGTTCTCTAATAATGTACGGACTGAAAAGAGCACTGACTAAGTGTCAGGGCACATGGACTCTGCTCTTGGCACTACCATTTACTTGCTGTGTGACCTTGGGCAAGTCACTTAGCTTCTCTGTCCGTTTCTTCCCTTTACAAGTGGGGGTAAGGAAATTTGCACTTCCTGCCTCACAGGATGTTTCTGAGGATCAAATCCAAAAATGCTGGAGAATTCTAGGAGCTACACAAACGTGACACTCTAGTCTAATCTCCCCTGGGATGCCAGACCTAGGAGGCCCCTGTCCTCACATTCTTTCCTTTCCCAGACCCAGTGACAGAAGCTGAATACACAGACCCCCCAAGAGGTGGGAACTGGGATTAGCCAGAATGGTATGGAAACTTGAGGTGTGAGTCAGCAGCCCCAGTGCGGGGTTGAGTCTGATCCAGATCCCCAGTGCCTGCCTTGCTGGCACTCCTGGTTTTCTGTGAGGCTGTGGAAGGAGAGAAGTGGGAAGAAGCTTACCAAGCCCTGGCCATCCTCCTCTGCCACGTTCCCACTTCCCCACCTCCTGGGCTTTTGTTCTGATGTTACACACTGTGCATGCAGTAGGCAACCACCTCTTCTAAGCTCGGGCCCTGAGTGCAATGAGGATGGCCTGAATTGGCTGTCACTTTAACTTGGTTTTCATGGGAGCCTAGGTTTGAGCAGAGCCCTGTGTGTGTGTGTGCACATGTGTGTTCAAATGTGTGCAGAGACCTAAACTCTAATTCTAAGGCCACGCAGCCTGATACAACAGCCATGAGCTACATGTGGCTATTTCAATTAAATGAATTAAAATGAATTGAAATGGAAGAAAATAAAAAGCTGATTTCTCCAGCCGCACTAGTTCCTACATTTGGCTAGTGGCTACCATGTTGGACAGTGCATGTATAGAACATTTCTATCATCACAGAGAGTTCTATTGAATATCACTGTCTAGAGGCATAAAAGGACACATGAGTAGGGAGCTGGGGGGCTTGGGGAGGGGCAGGGTGTGTGTGTGTGTGTGTGTGTGTGTGTGTGTGTGAAAGGGAGAGAGAGAGAGAGAGAGAGAAAGACCAAAACCAATTATTGTAAGCAAAGCCTGGTTAATCTTGTGAAGAGCAGATTCTTTGCTGCAGCAATGATCTAATAACATTCACATATTTCAGTAAGTATCATCAAACTTTCAAATTTCAGTTATCCCTTTCAGTCAAATTTCGTTTGGTTTGGGGTCATGGTGGAAACTAAGTGTATACTGTTTTCTTGAATGTTACACTGAGAGCAGATTCTTTGCTGCAGCAATGATCTAATAACATTCACATATTTCAGTAAGTGTCATCAAACTTTCAAATTTCAGTTATCCCTTTCAGTCAAATTTTGTTTGGTTTGGGGTCATGGTGGAAACTAAGTGTATACTGTTTTCTTGAATGTTACACTGAGAGTTTCACTTAAATGATCAGTTTGACAGATACATAGGACCAGAAAGAATCTTCCAGCATTTCTTCATTTGGTACCACCTTGATGTTTCTTCCTTGACCCACCATAGTCCCTGAGTTTCAGGCAAGCCTAGCCTTCATTTGTCTTATGCAGAAGGAAAATGGATGACAGTTTTATAGATTTCCCTACTTCTGTAGCAGAAGATTGTTTAAGGATCCCTCGAATCTCTTCCACTATTTATCTACTCTCTCTCTGAGGAAATTCTGAATCAAGAGGAACTTAAATGCTAGAGCACCTCCCTCTACTTCTTAAACTCCTCAGCCCTGGAAAGAGACAATGAGTGGCTTCTGAAAGATTACCTGGAAAGGTATGACCAGATTGACAGCTTCTCCAACTCTGCGGATATAGGTTTGCTTCAGGTGTCTCGGGATGCGAATCTTCGGAGGCTCTGAGTGAAGTAAGATAGCATGATTTTGCAATCAGTATAGTATCCTGGAAATAGCCTTACGTAAGCATAAGGACATGATGCTCACCGGCATACCCCATGGTCACTTCTCTGTGATAAAATTTTACAAGTGCCACGAACAGATTATATATGCTAATTTTGGCTCAAAATGTTTTCTTCAAGGAGAGGTACTTCCACAGTTTGAATCAGCAAAGTTTATCCTTGACCTCCTTGACTTTATTGCAACTATAAGGCAAAAGCAACTTCATAGAAAAACACATTTTCTCTTAGCATTTTATACGTATTTTTCAGTTTCTAACAGCGAGTATATTCTCCATTGAACATTGCATAAAATATCTACAGGCACCACAGTAGCTGTACTGTCCACGCTTTCTCACCAGGAAAAAAAAAAGTTTTAGCACCTAGCACGTGCTTTTTATGTAATTCTGTTGGAGTTTGATGGTCACTTCTCCTTGTGTGACTATGCTGAAGGACATAACTGTCACCCCTAGCCCACTATGTATTAATATTCATTAATTAAACACCATGCGGACACTAGAACATGTTTCTGCAAACTGTCAGGAGCAGGGAGTCAAAGGCGCACAGGCTCACAGGCATGTAGCAGGTCTCATTTCTTGAGACTCATTACTTGAGTGCTTAGTACATGACACTGGGCTAAAAGTTGTACATGAATAATTGAAACCTCAAAGCTACCTTACGAGGTAGGTACTGTTTTTACTTTATGGTGAGGAAACTAAAGTATAGGAGGTTAAGTGACTTGCCCTACGTGATGCAGTCACGATTAGAACCTGGAGTCAGGCTCCAGTGCTCTGGTTAGAAGCCAGGCATTGGAGTCAGAGTGATCTGGCTTTGAGTCCTAGATCAGATACATAGTATATCTGGTCTCAGTCTCCCTTTCTGCAAAATGAAGGTGATAACAGCATATCTAATTCTAATTCACAGAATTGTGAAGATTATTCACAGAACTGCAAGGTTATTCACGTAAAGCATTTAGTATAATGGCTGAAAAGAGTAAGTGCTCAACAGTCTTTTGGGGATAATCATGATGATGATGAAAATGACAATAATGTCTGAATGTTAGGGTTGAAGGGAAAATGGAGACTTTCTAACTCCCTAATTTTACATATGAGGAACTGGAGACCCAGCAAGGACTCCTTGCAAATTAAACCATAATAATAATAAAAGCTAACATATACTGAGGGCTTATTATGTGGCAAGCATTCTGTTAAACAAATAACATGGGTTAATTTATTCAACTCTCACAACCTCTTTAATCAATTTATCCAATTTATTCAAACCTCTTTATTCAATTTCTCACTACATGTTGTAAATATTATTATTACCCCCATTTTGCAGACAGAGAAATTAAGGCTTAGAAAGATCAAATCTCTTGTTCAAGGTCACATAGCTAATAAATGATAGAAACAGGATTAAAGCTATGCAGTGTGTCCTGAATCTGTTAAGAAAATGTACACACTTCATGCTTTCTTTCATCCACCCATGTATCCATCCATCTATCCAGCCACCCACCTGTCCGTCCATTCCCTAACTCACTCCTGAAAGGTTTCAGGAGGTCACACCATGAGCCTGTGGCAAAACATGATTTATAACCCAGATATCCAGGCTCTCAGTCCAGTGTTCTTTCCCCCGGAATTGTGGTTCTTAAATTGTTTAGTCTTAGTACTCCATTACAATCTTTAAAATTACCACGAACCCATGGAAGATTTTGTTTATATAAGCTGTATCTATTACCATATTAGAAATTAAAACTGAGTAATTTAAATAATATTTGCTTATTCATTTAAAAATAATATAAATAACATTTTAATGAAAAATAACCATATTTTATATTAATGAAAAATTGAGTGAGATGAGTTGCATTAATTTATATTTTGGCAAATCACTTTAATGTCTGACTTAATAGGACAGTGGGATTCTCATATTTGTTTCTGCCTTCAATCTATTGTAATAAGTTGTATTGATTAAAGTACATGAAGAACATCTGGCTTCACATAGATAGGAGGAATATTTTAATAAGCTTTTCAGACAATTGCATATATTCCTCATTGATTCTACACTAAAACATGATGAGTTATCCAGGGCATGGAGAAGGAGACCGGACCCTCTCCCACAACCAGGCTCACTGTGCCAGTGCTGCGGGACCCACTTGGGGACTGGGGAATGGAACCGGGGATTGGACACTCTCCACAACCAGGCACACTGCCAGCACCACGGAGCTGGCCAAAAATGTCTCCTCCATGTGTGTGGCCCACCTCAGCCACCACGATAACCATGGCTGCCACAAAGGTGGCTAGATGCCACAACCACCACGGAGATGGTCCGCCAGCCACTGGAGTGAGTTGACACAAGGAGAGTCACCAGCAGACATAAAGAAAGGAGGAGGATGTCTCTCTCCACAGAGCCCATTTCAGAGTGATGGAAGGAGCATTTGCTCTATGATAGTATTGGGGGACCTGATCACGCCTCTCAGCATTGGGCAGATCATTTGGGCAGCAAATCAACAGAGTAACCATTATTCTTTCAGAGGGAGAGAAGAAATCTAGGGTGATTAGAAGCAGGAAGGGGGAGGCCAAAGGGGATGAGGAGGGATTGGTCAAGGGACATAGAGAATAAGTTTGATTGTAACAATACATATGCTAGTAATATTGATTTGATCAAGATATTTCAATGTTGAACCCCCAAAATTTGTAAAATCAATTATGATTCAATAAAAATTTTTTTAAAAAGACCATGATGAGTTATAGTTCCTTAAAGGTTAGCTGCAATGCAGAATCTGAAACAATTACAGTGACCTTTTTCATACTCTGATTAAAATCTATTGTCCACTTGCATTTTGAATGTACCTTTTTAGCCATACATGATTTTTTTAACATGTCTTGGTCATTTGGAAAACATTGCACCACGGGATTTTACAGATCTCCCAAATGCTGACACATTCCTTTACACAATATCAAAAAATTACATTGGTTAATATCACCACCTATTTCATCAGAAACATTTTTTTTTTCCTTTTTGTACTGACCGGTAACGGGATCACAACCCTCGGTGTCGTGCCCGTACCAGGGACTGGCAATGGGATCCGAACCCTCGGCGGGAGCGCCGCCGCACTCCCAAGCGGCACACTCTCCAGTGCGCCACCGGGCCGGCCCTCATCAGAAACATTTCTAAGGGGTGGAAAGCTATCAAGTCCATGGTGGTGAATACAAGTTTTCCAAAATTTGAATTTTTTCTTGAAAGCTCGAAGTTTTTCATTGACAAGTTGACAACAGACATTGTAAATTGTTTTACTTGAAGTGACAGGCCCATTCCATTCAGTTTCCAGAAAATGTCTGCCAATTAACTGTGAATGCATGTTGGTGAGGAAGAGAGGACAGGCAGCATGGTTCGGTGGCACTGACTTGATTCACACTACGGCACCAGCAGTTTTACTCACCTTCATTTTACACCATCAGTGCGGATGTCAAAACATTACAAAGACAAACAATGTGCTCATATTATATAAAAATGGTTTGACCTTGCAGACCCATTTGGGTAACACTGCTGCTGCAGAGATCGTATGTACTGCTGTGTCAACACTCTCTCCAGTGTCAATCGGCAGCTCAGCCAGAGTTGGCTCATGGAATCTAGTGAGGTTCACTAACCGGTTTTCAGAGTACCAAGTTCTAAACCAAAAACTGACGTCCCACACTGCCCAAAAAGAGCAGTTTTGTTCATTTCTAACTCCCAGGAGACGTGAATAAAATATCTAATGAGTGACAACAATAGGAGGGTTTGAGAAAGAAAGGGGTTTTAAAAAATAAAAGCAAACAGAGTAACCTGGAGACCACATCTTGAAAGCCTACCACCTACCTATGATCTCCTTCACGAGGATGGGCTGAGAGTAGTACTTGGGCTCGCTGGCACCCGCCTTATTCACAGCCTTCACTCGCACGAAGATCTTTGCATCCGTCGGCAGACCTGTGATGGTGAACTTGGTCTTGTCGATCAGCTCCGTGTTTGCAACTATCCAGTTCTCAGCTAAAACCCGTGAAAGAAAAAGGAAAGACAGAGGAACAGTGTTTAGTGAAAGAAATCATCCTGACCATTACAGTCAACTCCAAATTGGTGTTTGACTCACAATGAAATCATTTGGAGGGAAGATGACTTTGGCCTGTACTCAGACCACCTGAGTGGGCATTTTTCATATATTTAAATGAAAAGCAGCCTAAAGTGGCTAACATAAACAACAGGAAAAATAAACTATCAGATTCTGCTGTTTCCGAAAAGCCTATTCTGAATAAGAGTAAATGTCCCCAAGAATTTTCCAGCAATTGTATTCCAATTTGGTTTTATAATGACTTGATGTGATTATGATATTTAGCTATCTATATACATTAAGGTTCAGAAAAACGGAAAAGTGCTATTCTTGTGAATGACAGACATCGACCTTTATAGTCATATAATGTCTGGATTTTATCTTGGCTAACATTATTGTGAGATATTATTATGAGCGTAGAGAATCTGATCACGTTCATTCACATTTATGAAGAAAAGAAGCTTATATCTACAAAGAGGAAACTCAGCTCATGAGCTGATAATCTCAAAACGAGCTGGCACAATCCCTTCCCACAAAATCTGATTTTGTTGTTGTTTTTGGTAGCTTTGTCCACAACTTCAAGAGAATTTAAACTCAGCATCCAGGGCTTACAAATATTTCAGCTTCTAAAATTTAGTATCCATTATGCCCACAGGAAAAAAGAAGGCTTAGATTCCTACATTATTAACTCACTGTCCCCTCCCCCCAACTCTAAGGGCTTTTTTGCATGTGGTTGGCAGGTGTACTTCATGCTTGGTCATGGGACATTCCCAGAAACATTATCATACAGTAGGAAAGTTTGAGAGCGTCGCGGAATACTTTACCTGGCAGATCACATAGATCACACGCATCCTCCCCATTTTCACCAGACTGTTTTGCTGATGTACCTTTGAGAATCCGTCATTAAAATTAATTAAAGACACCCACTTTCACACCAGAAAAATATCGTATCAGTAGTCAGCATTCTCTGTTAGTAAAGTATGCAAAGTATGCAAAGAGATTTGTCTTCAGAGCAGTGACGGAAGAGACCAAACACGTTATGGGGGTTCCTCAGGAGAGGCACAGGCTGCTCTGCACAGACTGTGGTTTTTGTCCTGAGGCACCTGCCACAGAGAAGAGGAGAAAAAAGAAAAGAGAAGAGGAGGAGAGAGGAGGCTGGGCACCTCCAGCCGTGAAAAGAAGAGATACAGAAGAACAAAGCAAGACCCCAAAGAAAAAGGAGGAAAGGTCCTGGAACCCACAGGGGAGCCGCGCACAGTGGAACAGTCTATCTTTGCTCTTTCCCTGCCACCCCAGCCTGGGAGGGTCCCTGCATGTCCCCAGGGTACATGGTACTCCCACGGTGGGTGGGACTCCCACGTCCGAGTCTGGGAGTGCAGGCATTTGTGATCAGGCCAGCTCTGTGTTACCAGGGCTCACGCTCTAAGTAGAAATGGAGACTGCCTCAGCAGTTCAGGAGGCAGCCCTGGTTGCCGTGACAATGAACTCTGTCAAGAAAACCAATTGAGCCTGCCTGGGTCCTTTCCTTCCATGTGGGTGGCTCACAGGGTGGTCTTGGGCATACCCCACTGGTTTGGGATGATTACTTTCCGTGCACCAGGAGAGGAACAGGTTTCCTCTGTCTTGTTCCAACCCTACCAGGAGTATCAAGAAGGGGCAGGAAGCCAGAATATACTGGCAGCTGGGAAGGGATGTGGCTGACAAAAATTACTTATGACTCTGAAAAAGAGATACATCTCTAAGTAAGTGATCTATTTGGGAGCTACTGTGTTTGTATTTTCATAGTCAAGAGATAATCGATAAGAAAGTGAAAATAGGAGACTGAGAAAATGTAGGAAAGAGTGAAGAATAAGGAAAGGAGAGAATTTCAAGAGAAAACAGGATGAAACAAGATCAGAGGGGAGTAAAAATAGACCATCTTTTCCCATTCAAACCACTGTAATTGGGGAAAACAGAAAGAAAATGGTGTCAGGGAAGGGGGAAGGAATATGTAAGTTATTTAATACATGAGGAGAATTCTGAAGAAAGAAAATAACTAGAGTGAAGGAAGAAAACGAAGAGTAAAATGCTGCAGGCATTAACAAAACAAAACAAAACCCAAACCAAGATAAAACAACACACGATCTTATAAAAGAAAGAAATCTCTTACAGAATAAAACCTGACATATGTCAAAGCATTAAACGCTACAGGAAATTAGTCTAGAAGACAACAGCCATTAAAAGAGAATGAAGAATAGGGCAGCCACATAAAGAAAATAAGAAAAGACTGCAAGAAGAAAGATACAGACGTTACAAAAGAACTTCCATAGAAAGCTAATTCCAAAACGTTATGTGGCAAAATCTAGACATAATAATGACTGTGTACATATACATATGTATACAGACATATACATATGTATCTACACAGGCCACACGCCAAAGTATGTAAAATACATTGCACTGTATTTTATCTAAGGTGGGTAACATCAAAATGACAGCCATCTATCATTTTGTTGTATCTTCTCACTTTTTAAACCTATCAGAAAGAAAAGAGTAAAGAATTTGCTCTGTTTCAGACATACACAAAAGGTTCGTGCTCAGCAGCCTCATTACGAAAATGACTGGGAAATGCTGCTGGCTGGGCAATATGGGAAACAGAGCGGCGTGCTCGTGCTTCTTTTCAATGGGGATGGGGGAATGGAATAGGAATGAAATATATTCTGAAGTGCTCAAGAATTTACTTGTATTAGCGACACTCCCCACCTCCCTGGCTGGGTTAACCCTGGGAACTTTCTTATGATGTCCCCACTGGTTTGGGTTAGTGGATTTCTAAGCCCTGCAAAAATCAAGCATAGTACTCTGTGGGTGGAGTGTGTGTAAAAAGAATTGAGCGATACCAGGAGGCTTTACACCCCTCTCCTCTTCTGCCCCCCCAGCCAGCGATGATCCAATCCGGGGGCCTGGGATTTCTTTTTCAGCAGTTTTCTCTCCATAGGAAGTTTCTTCTCCATGGTGGTTTTCCTCCTTCGGAGGCGCATTTGCATTCACATTCTGATCCCCCAAATGTGCTCTGGAGCTTCTTTCCTTCACTTGGAAGATCCATGATAAAGTTTAAGGTCCAAAGAGTTTGGTTAGAGGTTAAGTCTTGAGCTACTATTTGTGGGCTATGGACAAGCTTCCCTGCTGGACTGTTTACCTGCTCTCATCTAGAACAGAGCCTGAGTCCAGAGCTGGGGTGCTTTGATTCACCCCTTCTAAGAATGACAAGTAGGTAAACTAAGAAACACAACATGCTCTCGGTGAATTTCACATCTTTTTGGTTTTCAGGTACACTCTACCCATATTTTCTTGTGTCATTTCCTTGTCAAAACTATTTCTTATACCCTCTGGGATTTAACGTGGCTTTCTTTAAAACTAAGAGTTGTTCTTTTATTTCTTTTTAAAAATTAATTAATTAAGTTTTTAGATTTTAATTTCATTTTTTTATCGGTTATGAATATTTCATGAGATACAGAGCTGGTTGTCACCCCTCATATCCAAGATGTGAAGGCCAGATTCACACTG
>NW_007728053.1:96395-114821 GCF_000696425.1 Galeopterus variegatus | reverse complement strand
GGCAATGGGATCCGAACCCTCGGCGGGAGCGCCGCCGCACTCCCAAGCGGCACACTCTCCAGTGCGCCACCGGGCCGGCCCTCATCAGAAACATTTCTAAGGGGTGGAAAGCTATCAAGTCCATGGTGGTGAATACAAGTTTTCCAAAATTTGAATTTTTTCTTGAAAGCTCGAAGTTTTTCATTGACAAGTTGACAACAGACATTGTAAATTGTTTTACTTGAAGTGACAGGCCCATTCCATTCAGTTTCCAGAAAATGTCTGCCAATTAACTGTGAATGCATGTTGGTGAGGAAGAGAGGACAGGCAGCATGGTTCGGTGGCACTGACTTGATTCACACTACGGCACCAGCAGTTTTACTCACCTTCATTTTACACCATCAGTGCGGATGTCAAAACATTACAAAGACAAACAATGTGCTCATATTATATAAAAATGGTTTGACCTTGCAGACCCATTTGGGTAACACTGCTGCTGCAGAGATCGTATGTACTGCTGTGTCAACACTCTCTCCAGTGTCAATCGGCAGCTCAGCCAGAGTTGGCTCATGGAATCTAGTGAGGTTCACTAACCGGTTTTCAGAGTACCAAGTTCTAAACCAAAAACTGACGTCCCACACTGCCCAAAAAGAGCAGTTTTGTTCATTTCTAACTCCCAGGAGACGTGAATAAAATATCTAATGAGTGACAACAATAGGAGGGTTTGAGAAAGAAAGGGGTTTTAAAAAATAAAAGCAAACAGAGTAACCTGGAGACCACATCTTGAAAGCCTACCACCTACCTATGATCTCCTTCACGAGGATGGGCTGAGAGTAGTACTTGGGCTCGCTGGCACCCGCCTTATTCACAGCCTTCACTCGCACGAAGATCTTTGCATCCGTCGGCAGACCTGTGATGGTGAACTTGGTCTTGTCGATCAGCTCCGTGTTTGCAACTATCCAGTTCTCAGCTAAAACCCGTGAAAGAAAAAGGAAAGACAGAGGAACAGTGTTTAGTGAAAGAAATCATCCTGACCATTACAGTCAACTCCAAATTGGTGTTTGACTCACAATGAAATCATTTGGAGGGAAGATGACTTTGGCCTGTACTCAGACCACCTGAGTGGGCATTTTTCATATATTTAAATGAAAAGCAGCCTAAAGTGGCTAACATAAACAACAGGAAAAATAAACTATCAGATTCTGCTGTTTCCGAAAAGCCTATTCTGAATAAGAGTAAATGTCCCCAAGAATTTTCCAGCAATTGTATTCCAATTTGGTTTTATAATGACTTGATGTGATTATGATATTTAGCTATCTATATACATTAAGGTTCAGAAAAACGGAAAAGTGCTATTCTTGTGAATGACAGACATCGACCTTTATAGTCATATAATGTCTGGATTTTATCTTGGCTAACATTATTGTGAGATGTTATTATGAGCGTAGAGAATCTGATCACGTTCATTCACATTTATGAAGAAAAGAAGCTTATATCTACAAAGAGGAAACTCAGCTCATGAGCTGATAATCTCAAAACGAGCTGGCACAATCCCTTCCCACAAAATCTGATTTTGTTGTTGTTTTTGGTAGCTTTGTCCACAACTTCAAGAGAATTTAAACTCAGCATCCAGGGCTTACAAATATTTCAGCTTCTAAAATTTAGTATCCATTATGCCCACAGGAAAAAAGAAGGCTTAGATTCCTACATTATTAACTCACTGTCCCCTCCCCCCAACTCTAAGGGCTTTTTTGCATGTGGTTGGCAGGTGTACTTCATGCTTGGTCATGGGACATTCCCAGAAACATTATCATACAGTAGGAAAGTTTGAGAGCGTCGCGGAATACTTTACCTGGCAGATCACATAGATCACACGCATCCTCCCCATTTTCACCAGACTGTTTTGCTGATGTACCTTTGAGAATCCGTCATTAAAATTAATTAAAGACACCCACTTTCACACCAGAAAAATATCGTATCAGTAGTCAGCATTCTCTGTTAGTAAAGTATGCAAAGTATGCAAAGAGATTTGTCTTCAGAGCAGTGACGGAAGAGACCAAACACGTTATGGGGGTTCCTCAGGAGAGGCACAGGCTGCTCTGCACAGACTGTGGTTTTTGTCCTGAGGCACCTGCCACAGAGAAGAGGAGAAAAAAGAAAAGAGAAGAGGAGGAGAGAGGAGGCTGGGCACCTCCAGCCGTGAAAAGAAGAGATACAGAAGAACAAAGCAAGACCCCAAAGAAAAAGGAGGAAAGGTCCTGGAACCCACAGGGGAGCCGCGCACAGTGGAACAGTCTATCTTTGCTCTTTCCCTGCCACCCCAGCCTGGGAGGGTCCCTGCATGTCCCCAGGGTACATGGTACTCCCACGGTGGGTGGGACTCCCACGTCCGAGTCTGGGAGTGCAGGCATTTGTGATCAGGCCAGCTCTGTGTTACCAGGGCTCACGCTCTAAGTAGAAATGGAGACTGCCTCAGCAGTTCAGGAGGCAGCCCTGGTTGCCGTGACAATGAACTCTGTCAAGAAAACCAATTGAGCCTGCCTGGGTCCTTTCCTTCCATGTGGGTGGCTCACAGGGTGGTCTTGGGCATACCCCACTGGTTTGGGATGATTACTTTCCGTGCACCAGGAGAGGAACAGGTTTCCTCTGTCTTGTTCCAACCCTACCAGGAGTATCAAGAAGGGGCAGGAAGCCAGAATATACTGGCAGCTGGGAAGGGATGTGGCTGACAAAAATTACTTATGACTCTGAAAAAGAGATACATCTCTAAGTAAGTGATCTATTTGGGAGCTACTGTGTTTGTATTTTCATAGTCAAGAGATAATCGATAAGAAAGTGAAAATAGGAGACTGAGAAAATGTAGGAAAGAGTGAAGAATAAGGAAAGGAGAGAATTTCAAGAGAAAACAGGATGAAACAAGATCAGAGGGGAGTAAAAATAGACCATCTTTTCCCATTCAAACCACTGTAATTGGGGAAAACAGAAAGAAAATGGTGTCAGGGAAGGGGGAAGGAATATGTAAGTTATTTAATACATGAGGAGAATTCTGAAGAAAGAAAATAACTAGAGTGAAGGAAGAAAACGAAGAGTAAAATGCTGCAGGCATTAACAAAACAAAACAAAACCCAAACCAAGATAAAACAACACACGATCTTATAAAAGAAAGAAATCTCTTACAGAATAAAACCTGACATATGTCAAAGCATTAAACGCTACAGGAAATTAGTCTAGAAGACAACAGCCATTAAAAGAGAATGAAGAATAGGGCAGCCACATAAAGAAAATAAGAAAAGACTGCAAGAAGAAAGATACAGACGTTACAAAAGAACTTCCATAGAAAGCTAATTCCAAAACGTTATGTGGCAAAATCTAGACATAATAATGACTGTGTACATATACATATGTATACAGACATATACATATGTATCTACACAGGCCACACGCCAAAGTATGTAAAATACATTGCACTGTATTTTATCTAAGGTGGGTAACATCAAAATGACAGCCATCTATCATTTTGTTGTATCTTCTCACTTTTTAAACCTATCAGAAAGAAAAGAGTAAAGAATTTGCTCTGTTTCAGACATACACAAAAGGTTCGTGCTCAGCAGCCTCATTACGAAAATGACTGGGAAATGCTGCTGGCTGGGCAATATGGGAAACAGAGCGGCGTGCTCGTGCTTCTTTTCAATGGGGATGGGGGAATGGAATAGGAATGAAATATATTCTGAAGTGCTCAAGAATTTACTTGTATTAGCGACACTCCCCACCTCCCTGGCTGGGTTAACCCTGGGAACTTTCTTATGATGTCCCCACTGGTTTGGGTTAGTGGATTTCTAAGCCCTGCAAAAATCAAGCATAGTACTCTGTGGGTGGAGTGTGTGTAAAAAGAATTGAGCGATACCAGGAGGCTTTACACCCCTCTCCTCTTCTGCCCCCCCAGCCAGCGATGATCCAATCCGGGGGCCTGGGATTTCTTTTTCAGCAGTTTTCTCTCCATAGGAAGTTTCTTCTCCATGGTGGTTTTCCTCCTTCGGAGGCGCATTTGCATTCACATTCTGATCCCCCAAATGTGCTCTGGAGCTTCTTTCCTTCACTTGGAAGATCCATGATAAAGTTTAAGGTCCAAAGAGTTTGGTTAGAGGTTAAGTCTTGAGCTACTATTTGTGGGCTATGGACAAGCTTCCCTGCTGGACTGTTTACCTGCTCTCATCTAGAACAGAGCCTGAGTCCAGAGCTGGGGTGCTTTGATTCACCCCTTCTAAGAATGACAAGTAGGTAAACTAAGAAACACAACATGCTCTCGGTGAATTTCACATCTTTTTGGTTTTCAGGTACACTCTACCCATATTTTCTTGTGTCATTTCCTTGTCAAAACTATTTCTTATACCCTCTGGGATTTAACGTGGCTTTCTTTAAAACTAAGAGTTGTTCTTTTATTTCTTTTTAAAAATTAATTAATTAAGTTTTTAGATTTTAATTTCATTTTTTTTATCGGTTATGAATATTTCATGAGATACAGAGCTGGTTGTCACCCCTCATGTCCAAGATGTGAAGGCCAGATTCACACTGGCAGCTTGCCCATTACCACAAATTGTATTTGTACCCTGTGTCCCCCTCCCAATTATCCCCCACTCCCGCCCCCTCCCCCTGCCTGAATTCAAAGCCAGTTGCCTGGCTCTACCATTATTTATTTATTTATTTATTTTAAATATTTATTTATTTATTTATTGGTTATGAATATTTATGAGATACAGAGCTGGTTGTCACCCCTCATATCCAAGATGTGAAGGCCAGATTCACACTGGCAGCTTGCCCATTACCACAAATTGTGTATGTACCTTGTGTACCCGACCCAATTACTACTCCTCCCCTCCCCCTCCCCTTTTCCCCCCTCCTACTTCACTTTGTATCCCTTGGTATGTTCTTTCCCTCTGCAAGTCCAACATACCACTGTCGTCTTTCTTTCCTTCCTTCTTTCTTTCTTAGCTCCCACTTATGAGTGAGCACATGTGGTATTTATCTCTCTGTACTTTGCTTATTTCACTCAACATAAGCTTCTCCAAGCTCATCCATGTTGTTGCAAATGGGTGAATTTCACTCTTTTTTATGGCAGAGTAGTATTCCATGGTGTATATATACTACAGTTTCCTTATCCAATCATCCATTGATGGACATTTAGGTTGGTTCCATGTCTTGATCAACTCTACCAAAGCTGCTTTTTAATTTCTTAGACAGAAAATTGCCTCAACTCCCTCCAACCTCCTGCCCACCCCCTACTTTAAGAAGCCTCCAGCCCTGTCCCAGTTAGAGGTCAGAAGGAAAGCAGTCATAATCTGGGGCAATGATTCCCATGACAAAGACACATCTCTCTTGACTCACCCAAAGGAACAAAAGGCTTGGAGGGCATGCTGGGCTTGGAGATGCCCACGGCATTGACTGCAAAGATGCGGACCTCATAGGCCACGCCTTCAATCATCTTCTTGGGCTCAAAAGTTGTTTCTTTGCAGAGATCAAAATTCAGTCTCATCCACCTGGAGCTTTGTTTCTTTTTCCTCTCAATAAAGTATCCTGCAGGTACACAAAATGATAACAGGTTTTTCCTTGGCCTCCAAAATTAAACTCTGTCAGATATTAGAAGTTCTTAAAACTTTGCATGTTCTCTGTACTGTAAGGGTAATAGTCATATGTGTATGTATTTTTAACCCACCTTATCCCATCAGTTGTTTGAGAGAGATTATAGTGAATATTGATATTACCTAACACCATAATATATAGAAAAAAACGAATAAGAGGACTAGAAAAAATTATATTTTACTAGGAAGAGGAGAAAAATGGATCACAGATATGTAGGCAATTGCTACTAAACAAACAGCCACTATAGTTGAGCAATACAGACAGAGCCAATATAGTTGACTCTCAGTCCCAGTAATGAAGACAATGGAGAAATGACCAGTTTTGTGAGCCTCATTATTAGCAAGGAGAGAAAACTTTCGTGCCATAGGGGAAGCAAATTCTTCAAAGTATTTAACTCTAAAAGAAATTTTTTCATAGACATAACCCTATGGAACAAGACATTTGCTGAGTAAAACAGTGTAAGTTAGACTTATAGTTGTTTTAAAATTAGATATTGAGTATAAATGTCAAACAAAAAAAGAGAAGAGGCAATCAGATGATATTCATCAGAGCCATTTAAATCTCAAGTAGTTACAGAGCATCCTAAAATATGCATATTTCGAGTCGAATGAATATTTAAAGTCACAGCATATTAAGATTTTTTCTAAATGCAATAATTTTTAATGTACTCTGTATTAATAGGCATAAAGAGTACACCAACTGCACTCACTGGTGCACAGACTGACCAACATGCAGTTACCTAAGATTGGAGACCCTCCATCATAGACAGGAGGCTCCCAATTCATGATACACCAATCATCTCCCACATCCGTCACGTTCGGTGCCACTGGAGGGTCGGGGATGTCTGTAGCAGACAGAAAATAGGACAGAATAAAATAAAATAAGGAAGAGAGAGTGCAAAGAAAAATGTTAATGGAAAAATATGTTGTTTGTTTTAAAATTTATTGAAACATTGCACATATTTATGGGGTACAGAGTTACATTTCAATACATGTATTCAATATGTGAAGATCTATTCAGGGTAATTAGCATATTCATCATTGCAAAACGTAATCATTTCTTTGTGCTGTGCACATTTGATCTCCTCTCTTCTAGCCATTTGGTAACATGCAGTAAATCATTGATAATTATGGATTCCTGGGTTGACTGTACATCAATAGGACTTATTTTTCCTGTCTAGCTGTAATTTTATGTCCATTAATCAGCCTCTCACTTTCCCCCTCCCCTTTCCCATCTCTAGTAACCACAGTTCTTCTCTATCCTTTTAACAGTTCAACTTATTATTATTATTATTTATTGTTTGTTGTGTTTTGTTCTGTTTTTAGCTTTGACATATAAGTGAGAACATGCGGTATTTCTCTTTCTGTACTTGGTTTATTTCTCTTAACATAATTTTCTCCAAACTCATCCATGTTGCTGAAAATGGCAGAATTTCATTCTTTTTTATGGCTGAGTAGTATTCCATTGTGTATAAGTGCCACATTTTCTTTATCTAATCATCTGTTTATGGACATTTACGTTGGTTCCATATCTTGACTATTGTGAACAGAGCTGTGATAAACATGGGAGAGCAGGTATCCCTTTGACATGGTGCTTTCCATTCCTTTGGGTATATACCCAGTAGTGGGATTACTGGGTCATATGGCAGTTCTATCTGTAGTTGTTGGAGAAACCTCCATACTGTTTTCCGTAATGGCTGTGCTAATTCACAATCCCACCAACAATGTATAAGTGTTCGCCTTTCTCCACGTCATTGCCAGCATTTGTTACTCTCTGTCTTTTTGATAATACCCAAGATAACTGGGGTGAGATGATATCTCAAGGTGGTTTTGATTTGCATTTCTCTGATGATTAGTGATATTGAACATTTTTTTCATGTAGCTGTTGGCCATTTGTATGTCTTCTTTTGAGAAATGTCTATTTAGCTCCCCTGCCCATTTTTCAATTGGGTTTTTTTTTTTTTTTTTAACTATTGAGTTGTTTGAATTCCTTGTATATTCTGGATATTAGCTTCTTGTTGGATGTTTTTGGGTAATCATCATACAAACTTATTTCTGAGTACTTTTCCATGTTTACTGAAATGCACTTAGTAACTAATTTGGGCAAAAAGTCATGCTAAATATAGGATAATGGAAGGCAAGTCCAATAAAAATTAAAATAATGATGTTTCAAAATCCCTTAAGCTAGTGTCACAACATTAGAGAATAAGCCCCACATGGAACCCAAGACTCTTGTTCTTTACTTTGAAAATGGTAACTAATTATTGTCTAAATGTCGGACGTGATTGTTGTTGCCATTGTTTAACTACAAAGTGAACTTCCAGCAGAAGTGAATCAAGGACTAATTGTTGTAAATTTTACATCAGTTGAAAGATTCAAGATGCTGACTGGTAGAAATCCAAGCCAGAAATGGCAAGTCACCATGTCTTGTGAATAAAGTTCGGTGCCTGATAAAGTGACCTCACTTTTTGAAATATGTCACTTTGGGGAAAACTGAAGTGGAGAGAGGAGATCACATGGCCGTGGACCACTAATAATCTGCTAGACTCATTTTACTTGGTTTCAGGCTTAGGAAAAATGCCCTTAGTTGTCTAACGACCAAGGCAGATCTTACTCCTCTACAATGATTGTGATGATGTGAGAGATTATTTAGCAATCATGTTTCAGTGATGTTTAAAGGGCACCAACATGACTGTGGAGCACTAATGACCAGCAACCCCAAATGGCTGACCTTAGCTACTCATTCCTCCAGTGAGAAGCGCTCTAGGCAAGGGAAAAGAAGATAAAAGAAAGGGAATGGAATGAAAGAGAAGAAAAGAGAAGGAAGGAAAAAAGAAGTGGCAGAGGTAGAAAAAGAGAGACAGTGATTTATAAAATCTAGCTATACTGTGTTTCTCTTTTATTGGCTTCCCCGAAAAGCTGAGACAACCAACAGGTGGAAAAATCTACTCTGGATCTAGAGAGACATGTCAGCTTGATTCCAGAAGATTGTTTCCCAGAGGACTCACCCACAACTTTAATCTTGATGCTTGCATGAGCTTCTCCAGCTTCATTTTTCAGATGTATGTGGTAAACTCCAGAGTCGTCTCTTTCAGCAATATCAATGACCAGAGTGCTGCTATCAGGGTAGGATTCTGCTCTTATCCGGCCGCTGCCCTCCATAATAGCCTAAGAAGGAAAGAAACAAAATGTGGCAGGACCCACATGACAACAAGTGCTACTTCAGCGTGCCTTATAACCTGAGCTAGATGTGGGTGTCAATGCCTGAAATGTATTTTCTCAATTTGATTCTCCCCCAACTCTAAAGGTAATATGCCATTTTACACATGAGAAAACTGAGACTTAACTTGCTCAAGGCCACACAGCTAAGAAGCAGCAGAAGTGGGACTTGACTCCAAAGCCTACTAACCACCAATTCTCCCAAGAAAAACTTGGAGAATTGAAAATAGAAGTACAAAATTGTCATTCTAGGAGAGGAATCGCTTCTTGTATCAAATTTAATACTCAGATTCATATCAGAAACCAAATAATGATTTGTTCACTTCCTTAGTTGTCTAAGGAAAATTTAAAAATACTGAAAAGGATTAAAGAAGGCTGCAAGGCCAAATTTCCATTTATGGTGTTAAACACTGATTTTTTTCTTCCAGTAAGGACATGGAAGAATAAACATCTAATACCCAAAGTAAAGACAGAGTCAGACTGAGCCTCCTATTATATTTTCTTTCTTTTGTTTTCTTCTTCTTCTATTTTTTGCTTCTTCCCTTCTTTCTCAAACCTGAAATTTAAAGCAGCACTACATTTTTCTGATTCTAAGTCATGTCTTCTTTATGATAATAGCCAGTATACAATGAGGAAAAACAGAGGTCAAAGTAATTTAGAAACTGGGTGATTTCGGGCAGGCCCGGTGGCGCACTGGAGAGTGCGCCGCTTGGGAGCGCGGCGGCACTCCCGCCGAGTGTTCGGATCCCATGTGGAGACCGGTTCCCGCTCACTGGTTGAGCGCAGTGCAGGCGTGACACCGAGGGTTGTGATCCCGTTACCGATCAGTAAAAAAGATAAAAAGGAAAAAAAAAAAAACAAGAAACTGGGTGATTTGCCATGAACTATTAAGTTAACTCTCAAGTCTTTTGTGTCTGGGTTAGGTCTCATGAGTCTTCGATAATTTAAGATTGTGACAACAGTAATAATACTAGAAATAATTTTTATTATTCTTTAATTTTATAATACAAGAAAATTTCTTCATATTAGCTAAATTCTAATTTAAGATTATAAAAGATGTTCTGCTTCTTTTTAATGTGAAAAGAAAAATGTTTATTTGGGATAGTGTTATATTATCCTCTTCAGTTTTCTATATTCTGTATGTTTGTTTGCTTGTTGTGCTATAATTTACATAGAGTACAATTCACACTTCATAGATATACGGTTCCCACCAGCGATGTATAAGAGTTTAGTTGTTCCATATCCTTGCCAGCATTTGATATTGTCAATTTTTAAAGTGTTTTTTAAAAAATAACTTTTTAAAAATATTCTTTTTTTGTCTACCTTCTTTCACTGAGCACAATTATTTTGAGATTAATCCATATTCTTGTGTATATCAGTAATTCATTCCTTTTTATTGTTGAGTAGTAGTCCAACGTATGAATATACTACAATTTGTTCATCCATTCACCTGTTTACAGACATTTTGGTTCTTTTCAGCTTTTGGATATTACAAATAAAGCTACTATGAACATTTGTTCTAGTAGATTTTTTTTTGTCAATTACACTCGATTTTCTATATTGATAATGATGTTACCTCGAGCTGGCTGGTTAGTTCACTTGATTAGAGCACAGTGCTGATAACACCAAGGTCAGGGGTTTGGATCCCTGTACCAGCCAGCTGCCAAAATAAAACAAAACAAAACAAAACAACAACCCCCCCCCAAATACATGTATATAGATAATTATGTCCTCTACAATGAAGATAGTTTTACTTGTTTTTTTTTCCAATATGGAGGTCTTTTATTTCTTTTTCTTGCCTGATTGCCCTGGCTAGTAGCTCAAGTACAATGCTGAATAGAAATGGTGAGAGTGGACATCTTCTCTCTCTTGTTCCCAGTCCTAGGGGGAAAGCATTCAGTCATTCATTATTAAGTAGCATGATAGTTGTAGGGTTTTCATGGATGTTTTTTGTCATGCTGAGGAAATTTCTTTTACTTCCTAATTTGTTGAGAGATTTTGTTAGAAATGGATGTTGGATTTTGTCAAATGTTTTTGCTGTGTCTATTGAGATGATGGCATTTTTTTTTTACTTTGTTAATATCATGAATTGTATTAATTGATTTTCAAATGTTAAACCAACTTTCACATTCCTGGAATAAATCCCACTTTGTCATGATATATTATTCTTTTTATATATTGTTGGATTTGATTTGCTAAATTTTGTTTAGAACATTTTCATCTATGTTTATGAGTGACACTGGTTTGTAGTTTTCTCTTCTTGTAATGTCTTTGTCTGGTTTTACAATAAGAGTAATACTGGCCTTAAAGAATGAGTTGAGAAATATTCCTAATCCCTCTTCTTCAATTTTCTCAGAGTTTATGTAGAATTGGTATTATTTATTTCTTAAATGATCATTAGAACACTCCAGTAAAGCCATCTGGACCCGGAGTTTTCTCTGCAAAAGGTTTTTTTTTTTTTTTTTAAAGATGACTGGTAAGGGGATCTTAACCCTTGATTTGGTGTTGTCAGCACCACGGTCAGCCAGTGAGCGAACCGGCCATCCCTATATGGGATCCGAACCCGGGGCCTTTGTGTTATCAGCACCACACTCTCCCGAGTGAGCCACCAGGCCGGCCCTGCAAAAGGTTTTTAACTACAAGTTCCACTTCTTTAATAGATTTAGGGCAATTCAGTACTGATTTAGTAACATTCCACAAATCTGATATTTGGTGCATTCATAAACATATTCTAATTTATCTTGTGATGTCTTCTTTGATCCATAAGTTACTTAGAAATGTCTTATTTAGTTTCCAAATATTTGGGAATTTTCCAGATATCTTTCTATTATTAATTTCTAACTAATTCCATTTTGATTAGAAAACATACCTTGCATGACTTGAATCCTTTTACGTTATTGAGAATTATTTATGGCCCAAAATATGATCTATCTTGGTAAATGTTCCACGTGCACTTAAAAATCATGCCCATTCTGCTTTGTGCAGTGGGGTGTTCTATGAATGTTAATCAATTCAAGATGGTTGACAGTATTGTTCAAATTTTCTATAACCTTACTGATTTCCTGTCTTGTTCTATCAATCATTGAGAGAAGAGTATTGAAATCTCTAATTTATCTATTTATCCTTGCAATTCTATCATTTTTCTATTTGTTTTCAACTTTTCTCATCTGTTCTTTGTGTCTCTTTTTCTGCCTTCTTTTGCATTGATTAAATATTTTTATGATTCCATTTTATTTCTTTTCTGGTTTATTAGCAAGAACTCTGTTTTGTTATTTTAGGCTTTTTTAAGGGTTTATAGTATACATATTGTACTTTTCATGATCTACCTTTAAGTGATATTATGATACTCATACTTCACATATAGTAGAAGAAACTTACAACAGCACACTTCTTCCATTTTACTCTTCCCAATTCTTCTTTTTCTGTCCTTCTGATCTTCTTCTTTTGTTGTCATAAATTTTTTTCTGCATTTTTTAGTTTTAATTGAGCTTTTTATGTGATTCCATATTTCTCTTTTCTTAGCATATTAATTATAGCTCTTTTTTTTTTACTTTTTCAAAATACATTTACAACTAAATGACCACTTTCACATAACACTACCACTTCACATGTAGTGCAAGGACCTTATAATAACAAAATGTCCCTAATTTCTCTCTCACATTCCTTGTGTCATTGAAACCATTCATTTCACTAATATATAAGCATATGTAAATCTAAATATATAAGCATACATAATTGAATACATTGTTGAATACATAATTGAATACATAGCTATTATTACTTTTAAAACTGTTATCTGAAAATAAGAAATATGTTTTAAAATTTTACCTTCCTTTATTCATTCTCTGATACTCTTCCTTTTTTATGTGATCTGAGTTTCTGACCTATATTATTTTCCCTCTCTCTGAAGAACATCTTTTAACATTTCTTGCCAGACAGATACACTGGTGACAAATTCCCTCAATTTTCGTATGTATGAGAAAGAATTTATTTCTCCTTAATTTTTGAAGGAACTTTAACAGAGTACAGAATTCTAGGTTGTTGGGTTTTTTTCTCCCAACTCTTCTTGCTTGTTGCATGGTTTCTGAGGAGAAGTCAGATTTCATTCGTATCATTGCTCCTCTGAAGGTAAGACCCCTCCACTCCCCAGCTTATTTCAGGATTTTTTTTTTCTTTTTCTTTCGTTTTATGAAGTTTGAATATGATGTACCTAGGTGTAGTTTTTTTTGGAACTTATCCCGCTTGGTGCTCTCTGAGCTTTCTTGATCTGTGGTTTGGTTCCTGACATGACTTTGGGGAAATTCTGTCATTATTGCTTCAAATGTTGCTTCTCTTTCTTTCTCTCCTTCTTCTCTTCTGGTATTCCCATTATGCATATGTCACACGTTTTGTAGTTGTCCATTGTTCTTGGATATTTTGATTTTTTTTTTTTTTTGCTTTACAGTTTTGGAAGTTTCTATTTTCATATCTTCAAGCTCAAATATTCTTTCCTCAGCTGTGTCCTGTCTACTAGTGAACCATCAAAGGCATTCTTCATTTCTCTTGCAGTGTTTTTGATCTCTAGCATTTCTTTTTGATTGTTGCTTAGAGTTCCCATCTCTCTGCTTGAACATTATTCATCTGTTCTTGCATGTTGTCAACTTTTCCATTAAAGCCCATGGCATAGTAATCATAGCTTTACAAAGTTTCTGGTCTGATAGTTCCAACATTTCTGCCATATCTAACCAGGTTCCGATGCTTGCTCAGTCTCTTCAAACTATGGGTTTTTTCTGTTTTTTGCCTTTTAGTAGGGCTTGTAATTTTTTGTTGAAAAATGGACATTATGCACTGGGTAAAGAAACCACAGTAAATAGCCCTTATTAATGTAGTGGTAAGGTGTTACAGGGGAGGAAGCATTCTATAATCCTATGATTAGGTATCAATCTTTTGGTAAGCTTGTACCCCTGGACTGTGAACTTCAGTAGTGCTTCTCAATACCCACCTTCCTTACGTAGGACAGGATGGCTTAATGGGGCTAGATCTGGGTATTTCCTTCCCAATCTACTTAGGTTCTGATAAGACTTCAGCAGATTAAGTTCTGATAAAATATTTTCTCCTGAAGGCAGGCCTTGTTAAGAAGAATAGAATGCTCTGGCATGTTTCAAATTGTTCTCTTTACCTCTACCCCTGTCAGAAGCATAAGGGGATTTTTCTTTAAGGGGATATACTTAAAATAACTATTTTCATGTCCTTGACTGCTAATTCTAATATACATGTGAGATCTGGGTTGCTTTCAATTGACTTCTCTCCTCATTTTGGATTGTGTTTCCCTGCTTATTTCTCTGCTGTAATTGGATGGCAGGTATTGCAGATTTTACCTTGTGGGATGCTTGATGTTTTCATGTTCCTATATAAGTATTAAAATTTGATATGGAATGCAATTAAGTTACTTGGACATTGAATCTTTTAGGGCTTGTTTTATGACGTTAGGCAGGTCCAGAGCAGAGCCCAGCCTAGAGTTAATTATTCCCACAACTGAGGCAAGACCTTTCTCAGTACTCTACTCAATACACTGTGAATTATGAGGTTTTCAAGACTGGCTGGGGGAACAGGCACTATTCCTGGCCTTTTATGAGTGCTAGTCCCCTTCCCTTTAATGCTCTCAGATGGTTCTTTCCCCAGTCTTAGGTAGTTTCCTCACAAGTGTGCACTTATTTTGCCAAATTCTTGAGAGGGATCCTCTGCAGAGCTCCAGAGCTCTGTCTGTGCAGCTCTGTCCTCCAGTCCGTGTCGTGTGAACTCAAGCTGCCTTGCACTCCTTGTATGAAGGGAGTCCTACACTCAGGCTCTGTCCATGTTTCTCTTCCTGTACCACTACCTGGAAACTCTCTTAAGGCAGAAAGCTAGTGCAATTGTAGGCCTCACTTCATCTGTTTACCATATTTCAGAGTCACTGTCTTCCACTATCTGAAGTCTAGTGTCTTGAAAATCATTGTTCATATATTTTGTCAGACTGGGGAGTTATTCCATATGAGTGGGTAAATCTGATTCCTGTTACTCAGTTCTGGTAGGAAGTAGAAATTTCAGGTTCTTCTTTTTAAATGTAATACTTTTTTTTTTGTAGGAGCCACAGGGTCACACTTGAGCTGGTACTACTCTGCCACTCCAACCTTACCTACTTGCCTCCTCCTTGGGCACTCTGCCCCAGCCACGCTGGCTTTTCTCCTGTTCCTCCAACACACCAGGCTCATTCTCTCCCCTTGGCCTTTGCACTTGCATTGCCTCCTCCTGGAACTCTCTTCCCTTCGATCTTCACATAAATAGTTCCTGTTGTCATTCACAGAGGCTGCCAGTGACTATGCAGCCACTTGCTACCACGTCATTCTCTTTTATTATCTTCGTAGTACTTATTACTATCCAAAGTGATTTTGTCCATTTATTTGTTTAATAACTCACTGTCTATTTCTGTTCCATCTTCCTCCCTGATGGAGTTTGGATGTATTGTCCTCCCAGAACTCATGTGGAAATTTGATCCCCAATGTGGCAGTGTTGGAAACTAATTAAGTCATGGGGGTGGATCCCTCATCGGAGTTTGGAGGTATTGTCCTCCCAGAACTCATGTGGAAATTTGATCCCCAATGTGGCAGTGTTGGAAACTAATTAAGTCATGGGGGTGGATCCCTCATGAATGGATTAATGCTCTCCCTGGGGGAGGAGGAATTAATGAGTTCTCACTCTGTTAGTTCCCATGAGAGCTGGTTGTTTAAAAGACCATGGCACCCCCCCTTCTCTCTCTTGCTTCCTTTCACCATGTGATCTGCTTGTACCCACTGGCTACCTGCCACTTTGCACCATGAGTAGAAGCAGCCTGAGGTTCGTGCCAGGTGCAGCTGTCCCAGAATCGTAAGCCAAATAAACCTATGTTCTTTATAAACTACCCAGTCTCAGGTATTTCTGTCATAGCAACACAAAATGGACTAATACTCCCCCCAACACATATTAGAATGAAAGATGGAACCTTGTTCACTGCTCATAAAAGCTTGCTTGGCCACATAGTAGGTAGGCAGAAATATGAAAAATAAATAAATGATCATCAGATTTGTTTAAAAATGTCATCTTTCTTTCTCAAAGGAATTACATCTGTACTGCACTCCTGTGCATTTATTTGTCTTTTTCCTTCATCTAACTAATGGAGGGTAAGGGGTAGGGTAGGCAATATGTGTGTGTGTGTGTGGTGTGGAACAAACCTTATCTGCTCGGCTCCAAAGGGCTTTAGGAGGTGGTTCTCCAGACACAGGGATCTCAAGACGAAGCTTGTTTCCTGCAATCACTGTTACTGTATTGTCAGCATCAAGACCGTCCAGGTTGATCTTAGGAGGATCTGGAATATTAAGCATGCTCTTCGTTATTAGACAGTTATTTCTAAGAATATTTGGGCTAGTGCTTAGCTAGTACGTTGGTGGTAACCAATATTTTATCTGGCCGAAAAGAATGTAAGAGGGGTCCAGGTATTTGGTGCCAGGCACCCTGCAAAACTGTTTCATCCTAAGTCTTAAGAATCAACTATTTATGATTAGTGATTAATCTCAATTGATGTATTTTTTCTTTAAATATCACACCATTTTGAATATATTATAACTCTATGGTAAACAAAAACAAACAAGAACACAACTATATAATGATGTATTTTATCTACTCACCAATAACATGAACTTTGGCAGGCAAAGTAACAGAGTAGGCATCTGGTGCGAATACGTAATCACCCTCATCTTCAATGAGAGCATTGGCTATCACTAATTTGTGGATTCTAAGGAAACAAGGGAAACGTATTTCTGACTGCAAAAATTTGGATAATATATGACGCAAACTTAAAAGACACCTGGCATTTATCTGATTAACTTATTTAGTACAGGTGAGTGAGAAAGAGAGAGAGGAGGGAGAATGTGAAACTTAATTATCCTATTAATTGATTCTAATCAAATCTCTATTTTGGACCATATGAAATTACCTCTATAAATACAACCTGCTTATTATGTATGCAAGTCCATTATTCCCTTTTTTGTCTCATAGCTCTAAAAAGGCTAAAATAGAACATTTCAATAATGCTACACCTTAAGATTCAAGAAATTACCAAGAATAATCTTGACTTTGGCTTTACATGCCAAACCCTGACAGAAATAGTGTTAACTTTCTAGGGATCATGAACCAATGAACATCTGATGGACACCATGGATCTTCTCTCTGTAGAAAGTATGTATTTTTGTACACACAGAATCCTCTCACAATTTTGGAGGATTTATGGGGCCCTCCCAAAGTCCATTCAGGATCTCCAAAGAGTCCATGGATCCAAGGGTAAAACCCTTGCCTTAGATCTTTGCTAGATTCTAGGATATTATGCCACTCCCCCAAAAAATGTTGTGGGAAAGTCATGTGACACTTATTGGTTAGGGACAGTTAATCCCATTGACAAGGTTCTCAACTAGAATTCAGTATCATTTTTCTAACCTCATGTTTAGATGAAAAGAAAAAAAATTAATCAAATGGGTTTTGAAAAAATGAAGTACCATTGTGAGGTGCAAATACAGGATGGCCAGTAGTATATGAGGTACAACAGAGAAATCATACATTCTTGCTAGTTAGAAGCAAAGAATGAGAAATAGATCATCTCCCTAAGGCTGATGTCCAAGAACACTCACCAAATATATTATTTAGAAAGTGGAGAAAGTGGAGATGGGGACCAGCCTTCACCTGTGGGTCACCTCGCTTGCTTACCTTCCTTTGTGAACCACCTTTAGACGGTCACTCTCCTGAACAGGTAGGCCATTTTTAGTCCATTTTCCTGGTATGTTTTCAGAGATTTCACATTTCAAGCAAATTTCTTTTCCAAGATGTACAGTCTGATCAGTCAGAGGTGTCAAAATCTTCAGAGGTTTCACTGTAGGAAGAGTAGACCATCATAAATGCCAACCCCAAACTCCAGGCAGGCCAAGATGGTGGCATTTCACAATGATAGTCAGTTCTGCTGTAACACTTGTTTTGAAAATGATAATTCGTTCCAATGAAATTGATATATTAGGGGACAATTGGAGCGTAACACCAATTTCACATTTGATCATGCATGACTTCATTCTTGACAAACTAGATGCATGCAGAAAACTGCACCCAGCCGAACTGAGCCAAATAGGAATGCACAAAATGCACATATGTATACCTCAAACACTTATCAGCTATCTCAGTTTACCTGTGTGATATAAGCTATACCCATTCACATCTGAAGTTACAACTATCTGTCCAACTTCAAATAATCCACCTTCTACTACTCCACAGTAGTTCACAAGCTACACTTCCACAGCAAATTTCAGGTCTTTTTCAAGTGCCATATTTATTGTATTACTCTGTTTATTAACCATTTAACATGTGTAAAATTGTGCTACTGTTTTTTATTAGGTTCTCATATTTTTTTAATGTGTTGCTGAAAAAATTCTTGAGCATCATGCCCATTTTCCCATTTCCCCTATAAACCCTGTGGGTTTTTTTTTTCCTTTTTCTGTGTCCGGCAACGGATCGCAACCCTCAGTGTCGCCCCCGTACTGGACCGGGACCAGCAACGGGA
>NW_007728053.1:93981-95485 GCF_000696425.1 Galeopterus variegatus | reverse complement strand
GCGGGAGCGCCACCACGCTTCCCAAGCGGTGCACTACAGCAGTGCGCCACCGGGCCGGCCCAACCCCGTGGTTTTTATTGCATGACTTTGCATAGCATAATGATGTTAAAAATGCATATGTTGGATTATAGCAAAACTGACTGTAATTGCTTTAAATGGATACAAATATCAGATAAGGATCTGCATGAGTATGGCTGAAAAACTTTGATGTTAAACTAAAATGGCCACAGATCCATGAAACATAAGGAATGTATTGAGATTGCTGCTGAATAATTCAATGATTGTATGAACTGCATCTGGACTAACTGCTTAACTGCCTGTATTACCAACCATCCTGAGATATTTGCTACTTTAGTTTTCAAGGGACAGATTCTGCCATTGACAACTACTATTAGAAAGCATTTGGGAAGTACATTAATTCCCTCATGCCTCTGAAGCCTATTAGCAAATCAGCTCTTGCAATCTTCTAAATTGAGCCCCCTTGGTTTGAATAACTTTTTTCTCACCCCAAATGTGATTGCAGAGTGCTGAATGTTCATTTAATGAATAGATAGCAAGTACACCTATGGATTAAGCAAATATCAGGATTTTATATCTTATCTGAGTATTTACAATCTATTTATATGATCTTGGGATTATAACCAGTTGGGTAACTTTTCTGACAGATGTTTTTTATGCTTCTTTCCTAACACTGGTGCTCTACTATTAAATGGAGTGGTCGGTTCCTTTCTCAGAGACCCTGGTTGATCTGACATAGATAGAATGAAATCCATTTTACATACTTAAAATTACCACAAGTAGAAATCAAATAGATTGAAACTTTCCTAAAACTGGGTGAACAAACACAACATCATCAGTAAGCCAATCTAGAGGACATCTACAGAATGTTTCCTTACAGTCAACACTGAGTTTAGCAGACGATTGTCCTCCTGTTGTCATTACTGAATATTCTGCTGAGTCGGCTTTTGTAGCTCCTTCTATGATCAAGATGTGTTTTTTGCCCTCGACTTTAACTCGGTATCTTGATTTTGAAGTGGGGATGATCTCTTCACCATTCTTAAACCTGAGTTAAAATGGATTACAACAAAGGTGTTTATAAAAGATCCTTCAGGAAACAAACCGTGTTGGTCTTGTTTATTGCTATATGGCAATGTCCTGTGGAATTTCTGGCAGATATCAGATACAAGAGCTACAAACATACTTCAAAAAATTCACGGAAAAATAGAATTAAAAAATAATGAAAATCTTTCCATGAACTTCTTGAAGTACACTCGTATTTGTTAAAATAAAGAATACATGAAGAAATAAATTGGTCTATCAACAGATTTATATTGCAACAGGTACTGTCTACAAAATTATGTTGAGAACATGAACCACCTCTTCTCTTCAAGACCAATCAGATTCAGCTGCTAGGAGTGGCTATTATTACATACGGCCTACCGACACACACTAGTAAGAATAGCATCATTTAATGTATTTTAAAGATAACTATGATTTTAGATTA
>NW_007728053.1:91044-93262 GCF_000696425.1 Galeopterus variegatus | reverse complement strand
CACACACTAGTAAGAATAGCATCATTTAATGTATTTTAAAGATAACTATGATTTTAGATTAAAATGAAGAATCTACTCTGTACCAATTGCTACAGACTCTTGCTGTGTAATTTACTATAACGTTCGACATTACGTTTCAAGATTTTAAGTCTTCTAGTTTTTAATTGTGAGGTTACTCATAGGGAACCTGAGAAAATACTCCCCACCTGACCAAAAAAAAAAAGGGAGGGAGGTTATTTTTATTTATTTATTTTTTAAATTTTTTTTGTGTGTGTGTGTCCAGCAACGGATCGCAACCCTCAGTGTCGTGCCCATACTGGACCAGGACCAGGACCGGCAACGGGATCGCAACTCGGTGCTGCACCCGCACCTCGCTCAGCCAGTGAGCGGGAACCGGTCTGTATGTGGGATCCGAACCCTCGGCAGGAGCGCCGCCACACTCCCAAGCGGCACACTGTAGCAGTGCGCCACCGGGCCGGCCCGGGAGGGTATTTTTAAAAGCAGTTGGTGAATCTCAGTCGGAGATGTTTTTCTGAGGTACTGTAACAATAAAGTGACTAGAGATTAAATGAAAAAAATACAAATATGTTTTCCATGTAAGTTGCCAGTCTGGCATAGGGAGAGGAAGTCTGCTATAGAGGTCAAGGGCATCCATGGGCTTTGGAGTCAGACAGACCTGGTGACCTTGAGTCATCCGTTTATCAGTGAGTGCCCACTTCCTGACATGCTTACCAATATGGATTTCTAGATCTCTTTTCAGTCTCACAGGCGGAAAAAATACCCAGTATCTTCGTGTAGTTTTAGCTATCATCACTAACACAAAAAAGTTGAACTTTTTTTCATATGTTTAAAAGACATTTGTATTTCCTGTTCTATCAACTATAAAGAGACATTTCCTGTCTGTTGAACACAGATCCCAGGAAAGCTACTTACCATTTTACATTAGCATCGTCTTCAGACACCTCACATTCTAATTCCACTCTCTCCCCACAGTAAGCGTTTATATCTTCCAGCTGTTTGGTCACCATAATTGGAGGCTCTAGTGTGAAATTGGTCACCATAATTGGAGGCTCTAATGTGAAAAAGGGGGAAATAGAATCATTAAGTGTCCAAAGCCTGCCTCATGAGTCTTGATTTGTTCACAAGTGAAAAAACCAACAGTAAGAAAGTATCATTGATGGTTCACATGGTGGTAGAGAGTAGGGAAGTTGTTTATTTTTTTTTTGTCTGTCTGGACAAAATAAATAGCGGGCAACCCTGGGGAAGTTCTCCCAATNTTTTTTTTTTGTCTGTCTGGACAAAATAAATAGCGGGCAACCCTGGGGAAGTTCTCCCAATTTTCTGAGAACTCTCCAAATCAAAGAAATTATTGTTCTGGAGAGCAGCCAATGCATCAAATATCCTTCTTTTAGCAAATAAGCTATGAGGTGGTAGACATTTCTGATGAAGGAGATTGTATAAACACTAAAATTCTTTGATTCTGGTTCTGGATGGATGATAGAGATTTCTGAGTTGTCTGTAATCAGAGGGCCTCATGAAGAAAATAAGTGATATGTGGCTCCATTGTCACCTCCAGCTCTTTTCACAATGTCTTAGTAAATGATGGTCTTCAGTGTGCTTGGTGCCAACCACTGATACCCTCTGACTAATGAAGCTGGTTTCAGGAGAAACCTATTTGTGATCAGCTGATTGTGTGAAATGAGGATTATCCAGTTAAGTTCATTGGGCTTCAGAAGCTATACCTAGAACAGTTATTCTGCAGAATAATACTTAGCTTGAGACAAAACCACGAGGTATTTTTGCTCAGCAGCTTTTTTCTCCCCTTGGATTTTCTAGTCTTCAACAAACTTGAAGACTAATTAAGATACACAATATCTGCTCTAGAGATGCTATTACCTCTGCCCTGGTAATGAGGAGCTCACCTCGTCATTTTCATTTTGATCAATACCCCTTGGAGATGCAGAGCCATTGGCTCTTGAAGACTGCAGTAAGGGATTTCATTTTACCTCTTACGAAGAGCTCAGTGGAACACTTCTCATCACCAGCTGTCACATAATACTCTGAATCATCTGTCAGTGCACAGTTATTGATAAACATGATTCTTTGGCAACCTTTGTGTTCAAAGATGTATCTGTTTTAAGCAGGAGGAAGATAAACAGAGCCCGTGAACTTGATTGGATTCTTTTCTTTATTGCCAGCAAATGTGGCATATAATTGG
>NW_007728053.1:68140-90315 GCF_000696425.1 Galeopterus variegatus | reverse complement strand
ACATACCATTTCATTTCTGTTATATTTTCCTTAACATAAGTTTTTATTTCAAATATGAATCAGTACTTACATTCTTGCTATTTAATTTTTTTAACTGACTGGTAAAAAAAATAGGGTTGGCTAAGGGCTCTGCTTTTGGCTCTGAATTTCAAGAATTTGGTACATTCTTTGAATTACCAATTCATGTACTTTAGAAGTAGGAAGAGATTTGATTTGATTCATTGTCATATATTCCATTCATTGCCTAGCCCAATGACACAGTAGATTTTGTTGGGTCAATAAATGATTATATAATTTAAGCAATAATATTACCTTAATCACTAATACCGGCAGTAATTCTATAGCATGGGATGTTCTCTTAAATGAGCTTAAGAACTGGTGCTATCATATCACAGTTACCATCTAATAAAAAAGAATTTGAGTATTTGGAAACACAACTAGAAGCCTGAAAGACTGTAAAATTTAATTATCTGTGACCTGGATTATGGAGAAGCACATTTGGGCATTATAATAGACTAGGAAAAAAAAAAAAACTCGTTTGGGAATTTCTCAAACTGAAGATTTCAAGAACAAATAATAAACAACATTTTCTACATAAAGATAACCAATTAAGATTATGTTTTTGGTAAATTCAGGCCACCTTCAAGAGATTTTTACATGAAGTATAAACATTATCATCAGAGTCACTGCATTGGCATGACCACATTAAGAAATTGGAAACCACCTGATTGTACTCCAGAAGTGACAGATTTCCAGGATTAAAGTCTTTTATAAATGTACACGTGGCTCCTGTTAACTTAAAAAAATACATTGGAGTTGAAAATCTCTCAGGCTGAGGAGGATCTCTGTAAAGTAGTTTCATAATAGACTAGAGATACCATCAGACAGCAGGGATTAGGCTGTCTCCTTCATTTGGGAGTGGGCCAAGAAATAATAAAACACAGGCTTAGATCTGTATTTCATTAGATCACAACACTAAATAGTTCCATTCAGAGACAATATCATGAGTTAAGTGTTCAAAACAGTGCCTGAATTGAATACAGAAGGTATTGAGCCATTATTGAATATTTTGAAAAAATGAAAGTCATCTAATTATAAGGTATGACTTCCAGCTGGCATATCAAATATGTATTTTAACTTATTTTTAAATTTTATTTTAAAAAATTTGGAGAAGTTTGGCAATGCTCTGAAATAATCATATACTCATATAACCTGTAGTGACACAAAACCAAAATCGGGAATCACTTGAAATACTCTGCATAGAATTAAACATAAAACAAGGTTTAGTTTATATAGCACTATAATTTTAATGGTTCCAAAATACATGAAAAGTGACTGAAATTTTTACTCTCTATATGATTTTGCATTATAAAGATATAACTAAAAATTCTTTTATTCCCAGAGAATTAAGCCAAACTACAGTTTGATTTATTTATGGTTATCACTGATTATTTGCAAAGCCCACTTACTTTGTACTGGGTCGAATTTCTTGACCATTTTTATACCATTTCACCTCCAACTTTGGATCTGCCAGTTCCACAACAAACCTTACTCTGCCTCCCTTGTCAACCTGGTATGCAGGATCAAGAATTTTTGAAAAAGCTGGTAGATAGAAGAAGCAAAAGTATGTTAATATGCATATTCAGATGTTATGAATTTAAATAGTCCGTATATGTATGAGAACCTAAAAACAAATAAAAAATGACTCTCAGAAAAGAAAAGAATTGGGGACATTCCAAACTACCCTTTATATTTTAGATTTCTGTGTCAATTTATATACAATAAGATAGTTTTAAAAATTTTTAAAGAATCCACATGTTTTTGGAAGAAACATAAAAGAATAGTTCAAGAAGCTTTAAAAATGACCTAGTTCTTCAGGGAATGCACAATATAATGCATCCAAATGAAACTGAATGTTAAGAACATGCTAGTTCTCCTAGCATGATTACTATTAAGACTCCTGGCATTATTTTTGCACTTCTTCTATTTCACAAATAGTTTTTTTATGACAAATTCAGTGATTCATAAGATTGAACTGAATGGCTTTGACTAATTGAAATTGTAGGCTTATCGAAGTTTTTGTACTGTGGAAATTTACTCAAATAGTGGTATTTTTTAAAAAAACCCTTTGCATCTATGGTTAGGAACTCAAGATTTCCAAATATCTTAACATAGAACACAGTAAATTTTTTTAAAAAATTGTCTTTAATGAATCCTAAACAAAAGTAGTTAACACTTAAAATTCTTTTTTCTTATTTTAAAGATAATTCTTACTTAATTTGGAAAATATACATAAGTGTGAAATGCTTCCTGCTGTCACGCTTGTATTTCCACCATTCCAATCTTATAACACTATTGCTTAAGCAAGCTTCCTCATATTTTAACGAGATAAAATAAACACTAGCTTTAAAAAATAAGTGTGAAATGCTTCCTGCTGTCACGCTTGTATTTCCACCATTCCAATCTTATAATACTATTGCTTAAGCAAGCTTCCTCATATTTTAACGAGATAAAATAAACACTAGCTTTAAAAAAATCTACCTATCATATACCTTAAAGTATAAATTCAGAACTAAGTGATAAGAATAAGAGAGGCCAGCGTGGGAAAAAGAAATGTCAGCTGGCTTTCCACTGTAGCATTCATGTTTGCGACTATACAGTCCCAGACACCTCTCAAAAATGTGACTTCAGGAGTTCTGAGATAGTGGCCGAGTTACATAAAAAGAGCAAAACAGAAGAAAGCAAAACCAAACTCTTCTATACTTCTCTGGGGCTGTTTCTCAATCAGTTTACGGGGAGGTTTACAAATAAAGGGCAGATTTTTAAAAAGAGGTGAGAGTCTTTAAATTCTATTTGAACATTAACAAAACAATAAACAATAATAGGATATATATATATATAGTTACTGGTAAGGGGATTGCAACCCTCTGCACGGTGTGGTCCACACCACGCTCAGCCAGTGAGCGCACCAGCCATCCCTATACAGGATCCGAACCCGCGCCCTCGGCGCTCCCAGCGACGCTCTCTCCCGAGTGAGCCACGGGGTCTGCCCAGGGTTGATATATTTTATGTCATAAAACAAATAACTGACAATAACCAAGTACAGGAAACGTTGAAGAACTAACGATCAATTTTAAATGTATTCCTTTCTCTGTCTCTCTTCTTTTCCACTTTTAATAAGGTGTTTAAAACCACAACGAACTGCATCCACTTCAGATCCCCAGGGAGCAGCGTAGCTGTTTTTAAAAAAATACTTCGATAACCGTATTGGGCGTGAGAAGTGAAGTGCTCACGACCATCACACAGGTCATGGGAGGAATATGATGATAAACGCAGAGACATAGCATCCACTCTGCCTAAGTAAGGACCACATTTGACAGCGGGTGAGATGTGGAGGCTGGAGAAAGCAGGCCGTGAGCCATTCCCAGTGGCATCGGGCGATTTACACTCCGCCCCGTGCTGTATGCGGTGCTGTGCGTTTCTGCTGCCTAAACTTCAGGAGCTGTCCGCCACCCGCATGGCGACATACGGGGCAGCCACCTGCCCCACCTGAAGTCCAAGGGAACCCAGGGAAGCGTAACTCACGCCTCGCCCGCCAGCCAGCCCCTCCCACCCCCACCCCCCCAACTCGGTGGGAGTCCTGGAGGAGTACCGGCTGGGGCTCGCGGTGACGACGGTCGCGCGCACAGGTGGGGCCCGCGCTGGCGCGCCCCATGGCGGCTCACCTGCGCTCTTCTTCTCCACCCTGCGCATGCGCTTGAGCCTCCGGAGCATGCCGCGCAGGTCGGTGATGCCGTACTGGAAGGCGATCTTCTCGTACTCGTTGGGGTTGGCGTTCTTCAGCAGCTCCCACACATCCACCTCGGGTTCCTCCTCCTGCGGCTTCACCTCCCTAGCCGGGGAGAACCATTGCCTAGCTTAGTGGCTGCACTGGCCCTTAAGGACAGGGAAGGTCGGGGCCTGATTCCGATTTTTCGGTCCAGTGTGCAAAGCTCTGTTTAAAGCCCGAGGCCTGAGAGGCGACAGGGAAGACGACTTGCTTTGCTTGAAGTCTTAGGGAAATTTGCAGGGAGTAAAAGATCAAATATGTGCACTTGCATGAATACTTTCGTTTCCCTAGCGCAAAGCACAGTTTTAGGAGGAGCAGAGGATATAAGGAAACAGCCTGAAAATAGTTTTACTTAGTTGCAACTTTAAAGCCTAATTAGAAGGTGAGATTTTTCAGGAACTTGAGAATGGTTTTCAGCCTGTGACACCAACGTCACAGGTGTGGATCCCTGTACCGGCCAGGGGAAAAAACAAAACAAAACAGAGACAAAATCTGGGATAGGGATAGTGAATTCATTTTGAAAAGTGGCTTGAGAACAAATAGATTTAAGTATTGGCCTATGAAAGAAAAATGATCTTTTCTATCTTCATCGTTATGCACAACCTAGCTATGTGAGGGTACTTCCAAAAGTTCATGGAAAAATAGAATTAAAAGATTATATGCAAATTTCCAAATATGCGAATTTCCATGAACTTTTGGAAGTACCCTCATGTATGGAGACAGTACAAATACAGTCTTTCGAAACTTTGAACCTCTGGATTTTGCAAATAGCATTTTCCTGCTACATTAGTAAATATGTACATTAACGATTTTTGCTGTTTTTTTTTTTTTTTAAATACAAAAAACATTTGAAGCTGCCATGAAGGCTTTTTGTTTGTTTGTTTGTCATATGATTTTTGTGGATACAGATGTTTTTAAAAGAAATTTATTTTTTCTAAATTGGTAGGGGAAAAGGAGAGTGAATTCAAAAATTCTCTCGCATTTCATCTTAAAGTAACATCTTAAATGTTTTTTGGAAACAAGTTGGGTATGAATTATAAAAAAAAGTTGAACCGTAAAGTGAATGATTTAGGGTTCCATGAAAAAGAGGAAAGTAACTGCTTAGGTTGACTATCAAAATTGCGACCCCAAATTTTGATCACTGACTAAGGAACATATAAAACATATAAAGAATATATATGACTAAAAAAAGCAAGATTTAAAGTACACTTGTCCTTCCTTATTTTAGAACCACAAAACAAAACCAAAGCTCAGGAATAAACATTCTTTAGGAAAAGAGGCTTAGCATAAAAGCACAAATATAATTTAAACTAATTTCCTTCACTGGCTGAATAGTCCTGATTTTGTTTAAATTTAGCTAGCTATTTTTATTAGGTTAATTTGGAAACAGTTCAGTGACTACTTATGTGAGTAATGCTGGTTTGGATATGATGTTCTGGAAAACTGGTCAATACATCTCACACATCAGTGTGAAAATGGATTCATGCTGTCAGGTTAGGCAATGAGGGGTTACATATGTTTGCATTGTCACATTAACGACAATTATACTTCTTTATACTCCCATATTTTGAGAGGGAAATATTAGGTTGTAGTCATGGGTGAAGTACGTGGGGGAGGGAAGAAGAATATAAATATCAGCATAGAGTTTAGGGTTGCATCACACAAGGATGATTTCTAAACATCTAATTTCCATTTTACATTGTCATGTAAGTCTTTTAGTTCAATGGCATAGGATGACACTGAGGCACATCTGGAAAATGGAAGGACATGAGAGATCTTTGGTTCATTAGTAATCTTGATGGGAAGGACTAGACTGCAGCATTAGGAAAATGTGCCTCTTAAAAACTCAAACCACAGGCATTATTTTCATCTCTATCATCGTGCATCCTTTATTAACATGGGGAAATTGAAAAGCTCAAAAGAATTGTCCTGAAATTGGAATATTGGTCATAATTTTCCAGAGCTACTAAATCTACTGTTTGAAAGTAGTCTACATTTCAGATACATTCTTTAAATATTTTAGTAAGAGGTCTTAGAGAATTGCAATTAAAATTGTATGTATGTTCATATGTATATATTCTCTGTGGGGTATTTCTTCAATCTACTTTCTTAATGCTTTATATTTGTCACCTTCCTGCCTAAATATAGTCCCTAAACTGTAAAATTATGCTATACTAGATTATGTTAAATTTTTATTTTATCCAATAAGAATTACACACTTACACATTTCAAGTATCCTCCTGACATTGGTGAAAGGATTTAAAGATACCAAGCTAGATATAATTAAAATAGCTAACAAGAGGCGTTAAGTCAAACACTGAGACATACTTACATCTACGAGGTGAACATTTATATGAAGGAAGCCAGTAATGAAAATGAATCATTTTCAGTGTGATTTCTTGTCAGTTTTGTTGGTAGATTCATAAAACTGATCTTCGTAATTTTTTCATTAAAACATCAAAATATACTCTATTCTACCACATTCCTAGTCTTAACAAATTTTGTCTAAGAACACCAGTGACCTCTTGCCTACTCCTTCTTTTTCTCTCCATCACTTAATGGTATCCCAGATTGTAAAGAGAAGCATTCATTTTATCCTGGAATGTGAGGTCAAGGCTCTCACCTGTAGCGTTTCCTTAACTCATCTGAGCATGTCTCTACTTACCGTGGTGGCTGCACATGACCCTGTCTGCATGGCTGTGTTAAGTTACAGTTAGCAGAAAAATCCTAATTTCTATAGGCACCTCTGATTCTATTCCAAGCATTGGGAAAGAACTATATAACATCCACAGTACTTTCATCTACATCAAAATTTCTATAACTTGATGATCCTAGTGACATACAAAGTAGTTATAGAAATTTTTTGTAGAATAATACTTTCAATTACTTTTACAGGTCAAAGCCCATAACAGGATGCTGCCCAAAAGGCTTACTCTGATTTAGCTAATGCCTATTTGAAATAAGCTGGCTTTTTCCAGGGCAGGGAGATAGATCTCTTCTACAGAAATGTTGGTTGTAATAATATCTATTCTGATGGGGATTTTGCCACACACTCTTGGAGAAATGGTGACCATATGTCATTACAGTAATGAAAACACATGCAATTCACAAATTAGTAGGAAAACACAATGTTTTCTAAATTATATTAGTGGATTAGTATAGTATACTAAATGAACATAGTCTTACATTAACAACAATCAAGTTATGGATCAAAATCATAATTAGGGGATGTAAAGAAAATGAGAACTGGAGACATGTCAGCTACCCATTTTTTTCTCTTGATCTTTTTCTTTAGTCATTTTTACCATATAATTAGATTTCTTTTATTTTGAAAACTACTGGTAGAACCAGTCTGTTCTTTTTTCTTTCTTTTTCCTTTTTAATCAGAGCATGTACTTAATAATCTACTGTGTCACATTTTGATTGATTGGTTGCATGTGTGTGTGTTTTGTCTCTTTATGAATATAAGCTCTTTGAGGGAAATTGTCCCATTTCCTTAGTGGAAGTGAATATTTTCCAGCTACTGTGAGCCAGAGCTGTTCTTCTATATTTGATTTAATTCTCACAATAGTCCTGTTGAGTGGTTTTTATTTTTCACATTTACAGATATGGAAACCAAGTCTCAGAGAGGTCATATATTTTGACCAAAGTCACTTAATTAGTAAAATGGTAGAGTTGAGACTCAAATCTGTGTTTTTACTACTTTTTTTTCCTTCCCACAAATATGATTCATTCCTTTCTGGTGCCAGGCACTGAATTTCTCTTCTTCACATCACCTAACATTATATTCTACACAAAGACAGCATTTAGTATTTTCCTGCTTGAGTAAATGATTGCAGGGAGGGGAAAAAGCTCTCTTTTCTTCCTAAGTTGTCGATTTGTGTTATAAACTGAAGCACCAGCTTCCACAGCAGATTCAGAGTGGTATTTCTTATATGGAGTCAACAGGAAATGAGCTAACACAGAAGAGGGAAACTTGGCTTTAGATCCCTGCCTTGCCTCTAACTCTTGTGTGACTTGGGAGTTAGAGTCACTCAACATCTCTTGACCTTGGTTTCTCACCTGTAGAATGAGGAAGAGTTAGGCTCACTTCATATACTATTGCATTAAATGCATTTGGAAAATTAATAAATATCATTGAGACTAATGATTATTTGAAGGATCCAAAAAAGGAAAGATGTGTTTGATATCGCTGCAGTCTATTCATTGGCTCATATCTATCAGTAATTAATAAATCAGATCTTTTAATATTTCTGTTCTCAACCTAAACATTGAAGGCTAGTGGTGAATTTTTCATTCATGGGGACTTGAATAAAGCCATCCAACTAAACTGAGTAAACAGAAGCCCAACAAAAATTAATTTATTTTTGTTGCTTCTCCACTATTATAAATATATAGATATGTATAACTTTATACATAACACTGTATAATAGAGTATATGATTATACATATGTGTATTATGAACAGAAGCCCTATAAAATGGCTATGTGCTAAATATACATAATGAAAGTCTATAAATTTTATTGCAAGAGAGAGCAATGTCAAAGAAGTGTGGGTGATAATACTAAATATTTATTTCCATTTTACTACCATATTTTACAGCTCCTAAAATGCACATTCTGGGGGCTTTTAAAAAATCTTTGAAATAAGGATGTATCTTGCAATCAATAGTGTGTCATAATAAACTGTTTGGAACAATTTTTTATTGCTTAATGACTTATAAAATGCTGGTGTATCTTCAAATCAATGGTGTCTTAGATTTGAAGAAATACAGTAAATCATAAATAATATATTAAAGTAGGTCTACCTTTTAAAATATATATACACCTGCAGAGACTTCTACCAACATTGTGAAGTTAATTTCTTGGTCAAATATCATGGAGGCTTTATTTATTCAGTTTATTTGATCATGAGAAGGAATCATGTGTACAGTCTGAGAGGTTTCTGGTTATATTTAGGTCTTATGTCTCAGTTTTCAAATCTCTTCATCTCCAACTATGAAAATATGTGAAGACTCATGAAACACTTAACACGAAAATTTTAAAGTATCAGCTAAAGTCATTAACAGATTAGTATACAGTTGTTTCTCTCTTTCTTAGTTGACTCTATAAGCAAAACACATTTTAAGAAAAGAAAAATTCTTTGAAAAACATCCACTTTAAACTTGACTTCTCTTAGTGGGTGTCTAAAAGATTTCCAGGCCACAGTGCCTCAGTCCATCACTTGATTCTCACCTACGTTTCAGGAGACCACTAAAGTCAAGTTCTCCTGCATCCTCTTGACCTTCTCCACTGTCATTAACAAAAGAAAAGCAAATCTGGTTTTAATGCCGAGACATTCACAAGTTTCCCCCAAACACTCTACATGTAATGTATATGCAATTTTGTACCAGCACACAAACACTAAATCAACACAAACCATTTCTTTTCACACAAGTAACATTCTAAGTTTTTGGAATATGTACTTGTGGAAAAGTAAACATGAGGAGCTTGTGTTACTCTATGATTTCAGAAGACACATTTTTGTAGATTGCATATATAAAACTGCTTGGATTTGTGTTAAAATTGGGTAACACAAATGCACTTAAGCCAAGCAACACAAAGTACTTTGTTTTTGCAAGTTGGGGGCTCTAGAAACAAACTGTGTAAAAAGCAAAGGACTTTTGCTGATCTCTGTTATTCACGTAAGACAGAGATGGGCTTGGAGGACAAAGTGTACCAATGTCAGATATATAAGTACAAAGCCTTATATTCAAAGGTAACCTCTTTGTGTCCATGAACAGATGAATCAATAGGGTGATACCAACATAGCATAAAAATGGAGCTAGCACAGAGCTTTTTAAAAGATGCATTCCTTTCTGTTTTAAAGGGCAATAATTATAATCTTTTAATTTCCTTGTTAATATGTATACCTTTTTAAACGTAATCTTCAAAAATTTGTCTTTGACTTGTCAATGAACCCTTTACTAGTAGTTTCTAAAAGTGCTTTCCTATAGAGAAATGCATCTTAAATTCGGCATGCAACCACCGCTGTGATTTCATATAAACTCTAAATAGAAGCTATGGAGCTGACATTTAAATGCCACTGCATATTTACTTACATGTTTAATTTTTTAATGAAGATTTTGTTTCCTGCTCTTTACAAATGTTAGTTATGGTTTCTAAGAAAAGAGTCTGCGGGTTTAAAAACAGTGTGTATAATAGGTAAGTCATAAAAATTAAACTCAAATATGTGTTTTCAAACTTTCGTTAACAGCTGGTGTTTGGAGGCCTTTTGAAGTAAACACATTTCTATTCTTTTAAAGCACAAAACTCCTAAGATAAACTTGTACGTGGTACTAGTGTAGTTTTAAACCTATGCAATTGCTGAGCATCGGATGAAGGGAAAGTGTAAGGAAAGTAATAGGATTTGAAAGTTATATCATTTTAAAAAATTAAAAAAGACCAATCAACTGATCAGGTAATATTAAATATATTTTTAAAGTAATTAAAATTTTGATTTATTTATAATTTAGCAGGGAAATATGTCTTTTATTAAGAAACTAAATCATTATTTTATAATACTCTGGGATGGTTTTCCTTACTTAACAAAACTGTATGTGGATTCTCTCTCAGGAAGAACAAAACATTTACTCTCATTGAAGAATTTATATTATGGAATAATTAAGTACAGAGAGCAATATAATGGCAGGAGAGTAATGTAATAGTTACGTTTCTCAGAGACTAGAAAACATTTTCATTTTTCTTCCTTGACCCCCTGCTTTTTCGGCCTTGGCATCTGCAAAAATAAATTAAATAGGTATCTAAATATTGACTTTCTACACTATTCTTAATGCCAGCAGACTCGGTGGTCTTTCATTTAGGATAATCCAATATTACATCATGCTAACTTCAGTAAGTAACTACTTAATTGTGGTTTTCTGGCACATGGTTTAGTAGCTCTGTAAGTGATTTGTACATGAAAAGCAATAGAAATAAAAGTTTTCTGACTTTACTTAACTGATCCTATATGAAATGCATCTCTTTATACGTCTCTTTGGCCATTTTGTGGAAAATAATGCAATTAAGGATGAAGCCACATATGAATAAATTGAAGGTGTGTCTTTCTAAGGCAACTGTGAAACCTGCAAACATGAGAGCTTCACTATAGCAAGAATATTCTTAAAAATGATCAATATATGCCTGATAAACCCATGCCTTTTTTAGAACACCAACTTTTAAACATATCGTATGTTTGACTGGTGAAAAGGGTTGCTCTTAGTTGGAATATGGAGTGTGGAGGAAGGGAAGTGTGTCTTGAGAATCCTCCACTTTCATTTTTATACAAAAGCGATCTCGATTCCCCTTTTGAAGTTACCTTCTCTTGAAAGCAGATCTGATGTCAATGTTTGGAGTAGTTCCAGTGGATTCTTTGAAAGGAAAGAAAACAATAAAATAAGTACTCATTAAGAAGGGAGCTTTATGTTCAGTTCCTGTGCTGGCTACAAGACTTCTTCAGTTGGCAAGAATGTCTGGTGAAGGGGGTGGCCCTCCCCTGTGTGGCTGAGTGGCCCAAGCATCCTCATGCCTCATTCTCCTTCTTGAATGAATGAAGGGACCTTAGGGGGAGACTTCTTCAGTTGGCAAGAATGTCTGGTGAAGGGGGTGGCCCTCCCCTGTGTGGCCGAGTGGCCCAAGCATCCTCATGCCTCATTCTCCTTCTTGAATGAATGAAGGGACCTTAGGGGTTACCTTTTCCAGTTGTCATTTGACCTGCCTGCCTGTTCGAATCACCCAAGGAACTTAAAAAAAATATCAGCTACTTTATCCTCCCTGCTGGAGATGTTGATCTGTCAGATCGAGGAGGGGTCCCCACAAACCAATATTCTTAAAAAGCCCCCCAGGTGATTCTCAAAGATGCCTGGCCAGGGTGAAGCTGCGCTGCTCAGGACCAGCTTCCTACTTGATATAGAAATCTCAACACTTCCCAGACCCACAATCATCCAGCCTCTGCTTGACATCTCTCAGAATGGGAATCACTCAACCTTCCAGGCTATCTATGTAGCTTTAATGAAAGTCCTCAATCTAATGTTAAGACAAAATTCACTTCTACAAAATTTCCGCCTTTTCATTTTAATCTACCTAAATGCTTCTTGAATACACGAAAAAGGGCCTTTTCCTTCCATGTGACAGCCCTTCTCCTCTTTGCAACGGACCACAGATGTCTGACTTCCTTCACCTACACACTCAAGCTAGATAGGGAATGGTTTCTGTCTTCCTGATTACCCTACTCCAGAAGGGGTCCAGGTTGAGGTATGGTGCCCATGGCCAGAGACATCACTCCAAATGTAGAACAAGTGGCATGTTGCAGAGAGAAGTATCATTCCCTAAACCTAGATTCTATACCAGTTGGAGTAACTCAGTTTAAAATTATATTAGCTTTGTTTGTCTTTTGCCGTTATATCACACTTTGAATTCATCTTAAGTTTGTGATCTTTGGTGCCAAGTTAACTTTCTCTATTTCTATTTATAAAAGTGGTTTTTCCCCCCCGCCTATATGTATACCTTTACTCTATCCTCATTAAGTTCCCTCTGGGATGTACACAGAACATACGGGTGGAGAACTTCCATATCTGACATTAATCCTTGTAAGAGAAGATCTCCTTTCCACTTGGATATCCAAACATCCTCATACCCAGATTACCTTATCCCCAAACCTGCATGGGAAAGTGGACCCAATGAAACATGGCTGGTTGGTTAGTTCAGTTGGTTAGAAAATGGTGTTATAATACTAAGGTCAAGAGTTTGGATTCCGATACCAACCAGCCCCCCCCCCCCCCAAAAAAAAAGAAACAGATACTTTCTGTTGCAGTAAAAAATGACATCATTCCTTATCTGGGAGGTTGAGGGGATATAGATAGCATGGACAAGAGATATTTAGCGATAAAATTCTCCAAATTCCATTTTTAAATTGTCCCACACAATTTAATTCAGCAGGCTTACTGAGACTATCACAACAGAAACACACAGTTTTAAAGGAAAATCTCCCCCCCACCAATCTTATAGATTTAAATGACCTTCTTTGCCATGCCCTCAAACTCCATAAAAAAATCACATTTATCCAGGCAAGAGAGTTCTCTTACCATGCACTTCAAGATCAAATGAACAGCTGTCAAACTTATCCTTATAGGTGACCTCGCATCTGTAGTTTCCACCAAAGTTCTCTTTGGCCTTGATGATCTGCATCTCAAATGTGTACACCTGCAATGAAATGTATCCAGACACGCTGCAGTCCTTCCCTTGTGAAAGGGGCCATCACATTTCATCATTTTCCAAATTCCTTAGCATTGACTGTAAAATGCGTCTACAACCTTCACAATATAGGAGATTAAATGTGTCCCACAGCCCCTGGGCACAATGGGGCAATCACAATAGATTGTAGACACTAGGAATGGTAACTCCAGAGAATTTTCTGGGACTGAAATCTCTCAAAGCTAAATCTGAGAATGACATCATACCCAAAAAGAAGGAATGAGCTAGCTGAGCCCCTGTGCCAGGTGTTCAGGGCCATACCCGAGTTTGCCTTTCAAAGGTCTCCTTCAGTTGGAGGTGCTTCCCAGCTTTGCTGGCCAGATCCATCCATTTCCCTTTGAACCACTTGATAGTGGGTTTTCTAAGAAGATCTTCAGCCTTGACTTTGGCTATAAAGGTGATATTTTCACCTAGAAAAAGCATAAGTGATTTAGCCTGTGGGTTTAAAAATTGTCATTTGTTTTGCTTTCAACTGGAAGGAGTTGTCACAGGATTTCACTGCATAGACTGTAATGCAATCAGTGCCCCAGAATTGTACAATGAATTTGCCCTGATTTTTTATAAGTTCCCTAGATATTCTTAGGATATTCTACCTTGTTCTGCTTTTGAGGTTTATGGAGCAGAAAAAGAGCACCGGGGAAATCAGTGGAAATAATTTTTATATATGGATTTCTATATATGTATATGAAATAAAAATAAAAAAGAGAAATATATATATATATATCTATATATATCTATATAGATATATATAGATATATATATATATAGATAGATATTTTCCATCCTTTTTTAAGGCAAAGTGATGGAAATCCTGAAATTATGGGAATATGACTAAATGAAACTAATCTGTGTGTGATGACCGTGCCCATCTGTTTGTATTGACTGATTAGACCCTGAGGACATCAGAACTCTAGCCCAGCTGTCAGCTCAGCATTTCAGTGTCTTACAGGAATACAAAGGGAGCTACGTTTCCATTCACACACTGTGTTCCTACATTCTAGACCTGAAAGAAGTAACTCTGGAATATAGTTAGCGATGTGCTCATTTGCGTAATAGCTGATGAGTGTCAAACACTAGTTCTGATCATAATATATTCCTTATAAAAGTGTATATAATTAAAATTCTTGAACCCCAGGTCTTTTTCTAGCTCCCACCCTGTTTATTTCCTTCATGGCAGTTGGCTTTGGTGATGTTTGTGTAATTTCTTACTGTCTGCTCATCTCCTTAGACTAAGTTCTGATTCTCATGTTATGCTCACTGTTCGGCACAGTGCCTAAAACAGGAGATATGTAATCAATATTTTTTGAATGAATATTTCAAAAGTTGAACCATCTGTCCGACCAGCTGCTTCTGAGATATTGCACGTTATAGTCTAGTGTACGTGCAGATTTGTAGTCATCTTATAGAAAGAGTTGTGTCATAATGACAGCAGACACCTGCTCAGAGCTTGATATGCCAGGCACTGTTCGAAGTACTTCACAGTAGGTCCTCCTGTTATCCCCATTTTACAGATGAGGAAACTGAGGCAGAAGGAGGCTAAACTGCCTGCCAAGGGACAACAGCTGGCAAGAAGCAGAACCAAGATTTGAACCCAAACTGTCTGGTTTCAGGGTCCAGGCACTGGACTCCTCTAAAATTACTGAAATAATGGCTGTTAGTCACTTTTTTAGGTAACAAGTGCAGGATTTAGTATATACATACAATGGAATATTACTCAGCCACAAAATGGAATGAAATACTGATAAGTGCTACAACGTGGATGGACCTTAAAAACATGCTAAGTGAAAGCAGCCAGACACAGAAGGTCATTGATTATATGATTCCATTTATATGAAATATCCAGAATAGGTAAATCTATAGAGACAAAACAGATGAGCGGTCGCCAGGGCATGTGGGGAGGAGGCAATGGGGAGTAACTGCTTAAAGGGGTACAGGGTCTTTTGGGGGTGAAAATGTTTTGGAACTAGTTAGTAGCACAACATGGTAAATATACCATAACCACTGAATTGTTCATTTTAAAATGGTTAATTTTATGATGTGCGAATTTCACCTACACAAAAAAGGCAGGATTTAATGCTAGGCGCTCACCAACTTTCACCGTTCCTGACTGAGGTTTCTCAATGAGCAGGGTGGACAGCTGAGAGTTGGCATTCTGCTTGTCTTGTTCCTCCCCAGCAGGTGATTCGCCAAGAGACCATTCTAATGAGCAGAAAGGAGGAAAAGGATCATTTCAGGGCCAGGTTCTTTGTAGGCAGACTTACCTAGGTTTGTTTACATCAACGCCGATGCATCTCTTTGTCTAATAAACCTAGATAAGTAGAACATCATTCTCTCTGCCCCCAGAGGGCCAGGTTCTTTGTAGGCAGACTTACCTAGGTTTGTTTACATCAATGCCGATGCATCTCTTTGTCTAATAAACCTAGATAAGTAGAACATCATTCTCTCTGCCCCCAGGAGCATCAGTAGAGAGAGACAGATTCCCATTCTTACAGGGATGTCTCTTCCCTGCCAGGGCAAAGGAACATTTTCTAATTCCTAGAAATAGTGCAACTTCTCAGGTAAGTTGTTACTCTGTCTTTGTTGGCAGCCAAGTTTCCTTTGCTTCCCCATCCTGCCTGTCCCCTAATAGATAAGCAACGGCAGTGACCATATGAAAGCAGTCCTCTCAAGTGTTTTTCCAGGTGACTGACTAAGAGGCCACATCTACACAACAGAATTGGAAAAGACTAAAGGGATGGGTCCATTTGAGGGTGAACTGTCTGATGAGGGTCAGAGAGCCAAGCCTGGCCTGGAATTTCTAGATTCCTTGCTGTTTTGTGATTAGGCAATCCTATTCAGGTTGTACAGATTTGGTAACAGATCATGACCTGCAGGTACAAATTTTAAGAATACTAGGAGTGTCCTCCAGGTGGGGTGGAGGGGAGGGAGCAGAAAAATGAAAGAAAAAGAAACTGAGGCCTTCCCATGAAGAGACACAAGCTGGAAATGAAGTTTATTTTGTATTTTCTAGTTAGCACGTGGGTGCTTCATGGGTATTGATCTGCAGTCAATTGCAATAAGGAGGGTAGGAGAGAGAACTGTAGACTTTTCCTCTGTCTCTGAGCTGAATGCAGAGAAGTTTAGTTTTAGCCACTTAACAACTGGGAAAAAAATACATGGATCCACAACCCTCTACTTGTTAGTTTCTTGAAAAGAAGGAAAATGCACTTGTAATTGTTTTAGTTGTTGTATCAATTATGCTAGACATTTCTATGCATAGGAGACAATGAAGTTAAGCAATGCAGTCACATGATTACACAATTTTTTTAATACCCAAGATAATGTTAAAATTGTATGTTGTGTGTGTCTGTGATCTTAATTGTAACAGTGAATGGTGACCATTCATGGGGAGAACATGAGGACATGTTTTATTTTTATTGTTTTGTTCACTTCTATACCAGCAGTGCCTACAAGAGTGGCTGACCCAGAAGAGGCCCATCATAGGGTCATCAGGCCCTCAACGCAAATTTTTTGAATGAATGAATGAGTAAATAACCTCAAAGAATTGTAGCCACAGCTGACAGGATGCATTTGAGAGGGTTTTATCACCTGGGTGTAAAGTTCTATACAAATGTGAATTATTATCTAACTTCAGCCCATCTCAGGAATGGAGATTGATCTCTTTGTATTTGCTAAATGTTAAAAGTGATAGTTCTAATAAAACAAACAAACCTTACAAACAAACCTGCGGTATATGTGGCTAGATTGACTGTGTGTGTATCATGCAAAATTAATTGTTTCTCAATACATTAGTTTTCTTGTAAGAGGAAATGTAATGAAAGATTGCTATAAAAGCTCCAAACTGAATAAAACAAGGATTAGAGTCAATACAGCTTCAAGAAATGAAGTCATTAGTGATTGTATTAGGATGGGGTCAGGATGCCTTGTCTGGGCGTGTGCTCACCTGAATCTTTTCTTTCCAGGGCCCGACTACCCAAACCTGAAAGGAAAGCGTGATTTGGATGATGCGAGGGGGTGGGGGAAAGGAGGAAAATGGACTGCTGACTTCAGTCTTCTTGGATTCTTCCCCCAAACCCTGTCTCTTCTGGTGATGGGGAGAAAAAAACTAGAAGTTGGCTTGGATGGAAAATCAGTAGAGCTCCAGCTGTGAAAGCATCTATAAAAGTATATGTCTTTTACTTTAAAACAATAATAAAAATTTAAAGATTCAAATATCTAAATTTAAAGAATATGGGAAAAGGGTACATAGCTGGAAACGGAAGACAAACATTTTCACCCCTAAAATTTATACCCAAGATTTACTAGTATTATTTATTTCACAAAGAAAGCCTCTTTTTAAATTCTCATGTCACACAAAAAATTGTCATTAAAGCCAACATTTTCCCTGGTGCTGGCACAGGCAAAACCTGGTGCCCCTGCTCTGTGCACTGACTCAGCAAGGCCTTTTGTTTTCTTTTACTGTCAATTAGTAATAGATTAAAAAGTAGGGTAGGGGGTGGGAATCGTCCTAACCTGGAGGCAGGGCACTAGGCGGGGAGGGATCCTCTTCATCTGAAACAAGAGATAGGAGTACAAAGTCAAGGAGAAAAGGACTTCATCCCAAGTACCCTGAGGAAAGAGAAGTCTGAAAAAGAAGAAGAGAAACTACACAAAACACGTTTGACTGCTGAGGAGACCTTAGAAGACTTGGTACCTGAAAGGTTAAACTTGAGTATTTCAGGTAAAAAAGGAAAAATAATAAACGAAAGGTGAGAGAATAAGGTAATCCAAATGAAAGTGGAGATTTAAAAATAATGGAACTCCATGCAAGCGTTCTATCTGACCATAGGGTAGGGAAGAAATTAACACTAAAAATCAAACCTATGTGAAATCAACAGCTAAGGTGGTTTTCAAGTTCTTAATCTGTAACTGAAGTCAGTGATAGACATTATTCACATATTATATTCATTTGGACACAGACATAATAGCCTGTGTGCACTGTTCGAGAACTCATTTTCACCCAGACAACCTTAAGATTAATTCCCCTCCTGTATTTAAGAAACAAAAGTCAAGATTAACTTATATAAATTGATTTGTCTAAGTGTGCCAATATTTAGAAACTTGGTAAACATTTTCCCCAAGATTATACTGGTGTTGGCCAGTGCTGTACAATTTCTTAATATTCACCTATGAACATTTGTAAAATTCAGAATGTGTTTATGTGCAGAGGCACTGAATAGTCCCCTTTTCTAAAATATCTGAACTGCAAAATTCACATTTTAGATGCTTACAGAGGCATTCGGTGTTATCTGAACCTTTACCCCTCCCCTCTCAAAGCATGAAGATAATGTTTGTCAAAATAACTATAATCTTTGTACTTAAAAAACTAGAATAATTGTGGATTTCAAAATATAAGCATATGTGAATGTACAGTATAGGATACAAAAAGTACATGCACATTAATGTTAATTAAAAAGTACTTTAAAAGGAAGATATACGAATGGCCAACAGACACACGAAGAAATGCTCAACATCACTCAGCATCAGGAAATGCAAATCAAAACCACACTGAGATATCATCTCACTCCTGTTAGGATGGTTAATACCAAAAGACTGAGAATGATAAATGTTGGAGAGGTTGCAGAGAAAAAGGAACCCTCATACACTGTTGGTGGGACTGCAAAATGGTGCAGCCTTTATGGAAAATGGTATGGAGGTTCCTCAAACAATTAGAGAGATCTACCATATGACCCAGCTATTCCACTGCTGGGAATATACCCAGAAGGATGGAAATCATCATGTCAAAGGGATACCAGTACCACATGTTTATTGCAGTGCTGTTTACAATAGCCAAGAATTGGAACCAGCCCAAATGTCCATCATCTGATGAGTGGATAAGGAAAATGTGGTAAATCTACACAATGGAATTTTACTCTGCTATAAAAACGAATGAAATACTACCATTCGCAACAGCATGGATGGACTTAGAGAAAATTATATTAAGTGAAATAAGGCAGGCACAGAAAGAGAAATACCACGTTTTCACTTATTTGTGGGAGCTAAAAATAAATACATAAATAAATATACAAACAAATAAATGGGGAATAAGACACAGCAATCACAACAATTCCTTGAACTTGTTAAGACAAGTGAACATATATGATGTTGATGGCAGGGGAGGGGGAAAGAGGAATTGGCAAAATTTTTAAATGCTTTAAAAAATTTCCTGACAAGAAGAGGTAAAATAGTACATATTTGTATAATCTGTTAGAATATTTACCACAACTATTTACTGGTCTGAAATTTTTTTTCCCAAAACTGTCAACCAGGGATTATGTTTTGTTACTTTTTAACAGAGTAACTAATGTAATATATAGAGACTTTTAATGTTATTGCTTCAGAACCCAAGTGGTGACTCACTGGATACTGCGGAATTTGAGATTCTTAGGAAGAAGCATTTTGTGGTCAAAGAAGCTTGGAAAATGCTAGGCTAAAGTTAAATGCTTGTATTTCATTGTGGTGTATGGGAGCGTGTGTGTGTGTGTGTGTGTGTGTGTGTGTGTTTGCTGAAGGACCTCTCAAAGCCCTATTTGTTGATGTGCACTGGGAATGGGAGTAGAGTCAAGAAATTATACAGTAGTTAGCACTTCCCAAACTTAGTTCACTTTTGAATTCTTCTCCTGGAATATCCATAAATATTTCACAAAATTGTGCATTTGAAAAAGTATAGATATTTCTGAGCTGTCACAAGAATTCTGTATTTCAGAAGGCTGTTAGATAATTAAAATGTTGCATAATCAAAAATAAAATACCTTGCAACTTTTCTATAATATTATTTGCCATAAATTTAATTCAGTACTTTGAATTTTATTTAATGAAATATGTAAAGGATCTTGATTTTAAGTCCTATAGAAATTAATGAAAATGAAGTTTAAAAAGTCAACCACATCCTAGACAAGTGTTTGTTTTATTATATGTAAACTAGAAACTGGAGCCATTTTGAGTCAAATGAACACTTTATACAGGTTTTGTGGTTGGGTTTTTTGGGGTTTGTGTGTGTGTGTGTGCATAGTGCATAATGAAAACTAGCTAATTGTTTAGAATGCAAAATGATTGAGAAAAGAGTACTCACATATTTTCATAAAACTAAAATAAAAGGAAGATAATCTGTTTTTTTCAGCAAAAATTTGATGGGTGAGAGTAGTTTCAAAGTCCACTAAATGTTAAGACTACTTGGGGCCATGCGAAATTATTTTAGGCTATTAAGGAACACATATTAAGCAGTGCTTCAGAGAATTATGAAATATTCTTTCTCTAGATGATCCGACATTACTTCCCAACAGCAGTTACTTTTCAATTGTCGATATCTGATTCATTGCACATACATTTTCAAATTTGCAGAAGTTCTAGAAAATATAATTGATGGGAGCAAAGTTTACTGTTTTCCTTCTTTAAAAGGCAGCTTTGGTCCTGGCATCCTTTTTTTTTTTTTTGTCTTTTGTCTTTTTCCGTGTCCGGCAACGGATCGCAACCCTCAGTGTTGCCCCCGTACCGGACCGGGGACCGGCAACGGGACCGCAACCCTCGGTGTTGCTCCCGCGCCTCGCTCAGCCAGTGAGCGGAACCGGTCTGTATGTGGGATCCGAACCCTCGGGCGGGAGCACCGCCGCGCTTCCCAAGCAGCGCACTTATCCAGTGTGCCACCGGGCCGGCCCCTGGCATCCTTTTAGATTCAGAAATGTAGCTAAGATGTTGGGATTCTGACCTTAAATTCTTGAAAAGTTGCCTGGTTAAATTTGGTTGAATAGGATGGGACTGATAAGTTTAATTGTTGCTATTTACCATGGAAAGCAGTCTCTATTGCTAAGAGAGAAGTCGAATATCCAAATCTTTCAGGTTGTGCTCAGTTCAACAACATATATGTGAAAGACATAGCATCTTACAAAAAAATTTTCAAAGAAAACAAATAATACAATATATGTCATATCTTTTTTTCTATTAGAAGTGACTACAATGACAAAGGAAACGTTAACACCTGTTTTTGGCTGGTTAGAATTCGACATACATGAAAACCCCAGACTGAGAGCAGCAGGGCTATCTCCCCTAGCTACATAAAAGGGCAATTGACCAAAGCAGAATTTTATTCATCTCTAAGTCATGGGAAAATACCATTTGCAAAACCGTAAAAATGATTCTTTGAACAACTGAAGTTCCCAGGGAAGAATTCCTGGAAAGTAGAAAAAGAACTTAGTCTCATATTACAAGCCTGGGATTTTAGTGGGGGTACACCATAAATACTCTGGAATGTGAGCAAGAGCCTTGCTGCTCAATGAAACCTCCAGAGATAGTAGAATGGATACATCTTATAATTCTGCAAACTTTCCTGGGCATAAAATAACTTCTACCTATGGTTGATTGTAAGTTGCCTTTTTAAATTAAAATTTTTAAGTAATATAAACTTGAGACAATTGTTGAGATCTTAGAATAAAGGCCCAAAGCATATAAAATTAAAATATATGTGAACTTATAAACAAGCATCAGTTAAATACTGATACAATACCTGTTTGATTTAGGTAAATTTATGAATTCCTCAAGCAGGGTAATCGGTTGTAGTAAATATTGGTGTATGTGACCAAAATAACAAGGACAACAACAAGATATGGGAGATGACAAAAACAGCCAACATCAATTCATCACATCTTGAGGCATTTGATTAATTTATTGCACTTTCTTAATGAGAAGACACATGCCTTCACACTTTGATGCTTATGAAATTGGGATTCATTTTACAATAAATATGTATACTTAATGAATTTTTCTTCCTCAAGTCTATTAAATCAATGTTGCATTTTATAATGATTATGTCTTAGAACTGAAAAATACGATGTTAATAATTTTTAACAAAGTTTATTACAAAGAAATAATGTAATTAGAATATACAGATAAAAGCAGGGAGACATTTTAGTAGGTGGTTGATTGACACCTAAAGATGAATTGCACAAAAAATTTTAGCATGCTAGTAAAAAGCACCAGAATAATGTTATTGTAGATGTAAAAGAACCTAAATGAAAGAAAAA
>NW_007728053.1:60662-67566 GCF_000696425.1 Galeopterus variegatus | reverse complement strand
AGTTTTAAACATTCTTTTAATTTAAAAAATTCACACCACTTAGGAGAAAATATGTTGGAACTTTTGCTGATTCACTTCCTCATCTGCCAGCCACGTTCATGCCAAAAGGAAGACTCTTCGTATCAGGTTATGTGAGATATTTAATACTCACAGGTTCATTCACGATAGTCTATGTGGTAATATTAATGCCTGGGAAAAGAAAATAAGTTTTTATTTCCCTTGCAGTGATTACCAAAAGCAGATATTTTTCTGGAAGAAAAATAAAAAGAGGCAGGAACTGTAGCAATTGGGCTTATCAAAAGATAGAGACTCTAAGCTACTAAGATGTAAAAATAGAAAAAAAATTTTAAATATCAGGACTTAGGCATCAAAATGAGTACTGATCTTCAAAGTAGTCTCTGATTGTAATGCTGCTGCCACATTTGGGACCAGCCACAGAACCAGTTTTGGAACGTCCCACAGGCCAATTGTTAAGGCACAGAAGAGACCCAATCTTATTACCCTATGTTCACACATAGGATGTTGGATGGTGGTTGACCAAAAAAAAGGTATGAACCCACTTGATCATACACATTATTCTCTAAACATGGTCCTCCGTGACTCTTGTCTGCTTTCAAAACTGAAACCTACCTTCCTCTGTTGATGGTGATTCTTCTCCCTAAAGTGTAAGTTGGCTCCAGGAGGGCAGGACCCCATACCCAGATCCATGCCTGGTACGTGGTTGACAGTAAATTCTTGCTCGATAAATAAATGCTAGAGAAAAAGGTAGATCTTTATCCCCATTGAGGATATAGAAAAGAATTTGTACTTAGCATCCCATCTGTACTTATTCTGAAAGAATTCTAAGCCACAGCAGCATTTTTATAAGGGCATTGCCTCCTGGTGCGATCACTCCAAGAAGGATTTGTGCATCTAATTTCTGCGTTGTTGTTTGGTTAAACACATTTCTTGTTGTCATCTCTATTGTTTCAGTTTCAGGAGACTTTGCTCGGGTCCCAGGACAAAGTGGTCAGTATCAGGGAGCAGGACAGCTGGATGGACAAGTCCACAGGAAACAGGCAAGCAAGCAAACCATAATAAAACCCCTTCCCAGGAAATCAGCTATTTGCCAGATGTAGACTTTTAGTAAATCTGAAAAACCTGGCAAATCTAATCACAAACACTGCTTGTTAAGATTGATATCAGAACCAAACAACTCTCTGTAACTACAAAAAAAAATTTTTTTAAAGAACATTTCCAAGCTGTTGCAGAATAATTCAATCAATCTGAGAAAGATGTTAAGGCTGCATTGCTATGAATAATATTCTTAATAGTGACAATCTTAGAGCTATTGATTGTAAATACTTCAACTGTTTTGAGAACTACAGTGCTGAAAATGGAAATCATCATGTCAAAGGGATACCCGTACCACATGTTTATTTCAGTGCTGTTTACAATAGCCAAGAATTGGAACCAGCCCAAATATCCATCATCAGATGAGTGGATAAGGAAACTGTGGTATAATCTATTAATATCCAGGCATGACCATTTTCAATAGCTTTAAGCAAGTCAGTGTTACAGTAGAAATCACCCACCTGATCTGTGCCGGTGCCTCACTCTGAACCTGCAGTGACTAAGGGTAGGTATAGTATGTTCGTCCTCCTGCCCAGCAAACATGCTGAATGGAAATACAAACCCATCCAGATGACCATCGTCTGTATGGTCAGCAGCTAAGCCAGCATGGAAATGCTGTTCCATTCATTCTGCAAGTAAATTTTATTAGGCGAGTATGTGCAGCTCTCTGCCAGATGCTGGAGGGAACGAGATGAGAGGACTAAAGAAGGGTTAAGACATGGTGCCTGACTGTCAAAAAGCCTACAACCTGCTAGGGAAAGGAGAACCATTAATACGTGATTAAGTGGAGACAAGAGCAATGGAATGACAGAGGCAGTAGGTCCAAGAGAAATCAGGAAGAAGAAGAAGAAGGAGAGTGGAGATGAAAGTGAGCCAGGATGGTCAGGGGAAAGCTGTACAAAGGAGTGAAACCTGCGTTGGATGGTTAAAAACAAAATTAGATGGACTGAGAGTCAGAGGAGGGAGGGAGAGCAGGGGAGGACACTCAAGTTAATGGTGGAGAGCAGGCGGGTTGCACACGTCAGACCTGTTTATGCCCACGGGCTTATTTTGCAACTGGGAATGTACATGCAGCAATAATTATTGCACCTACTTTTTGCTTAAGTATTTTCCTTGAAATGTCCCTGTTCTTAGTAAGAGTTGAAGAGGACTGTATATTTTTTAAAAACTTCCATCCATCTACCTTCTTTATTTGAGGATGTCACTTTCTATCCTAAACTGATTTGCTTCCTAGGCATGTAGGGCAAAGATACACACACACACACACACACACACACACACACACACACACACACACACACACACATATAGATGGCCATGGCCTTGCTTCTGCAAATGTCAGAAAAATACTACTAATCTCAGGATGCCCTAGTCATCTGGCCTTGCTCTTTCATCATACTATGCTCTCCTTAAAGAAAAGAGTTTTTATTGGTCGATTGGTTGGTTGATTTTAATTTATGGAGAGGGATTTTCTCACTTAGGTATACAAATATATACATGGTGACTTTTCAGATTAAGGGTCAGGCACAGGTTTTGTTTAAATGTTGACAGCTTGCCCTTTGGGATGACATCATCTGCTCTGTTGGTTGAGCCTAACAGGCTGGTCCAAGCACCTTTCCAAATTTGGAAACAGAGGTGTATGCCATCGGCATAATAGAGAATAATGTTACAATAACATCAGCCAGGATATCCAAGCCTCCTTGAACCCACCTCATGGAAGGAGTGTTAGGAGTTTGCACTGTCTGCATTCCATAAACAAATAACCTTCAAACTGTGGCCCACGTGGCCAGGATTAGTATTCATGTTACTATCCATGAGAGTCACTGAAGGTCGGGACAAAGTGAGCATACTAACACTATGTGTTTATTTATGAGAGCGTAAGTTCAAGTTAGCTGAAGAAAAATGATCCAATGTACTGAAAGAAAGAAAAAAAGTATTTTACTAATGTATAGGAGACAATAATATCATAGGAATGAGGTGATAAAATATGACATACTTAGAACAAAGAGATACTTAACACGCTTCAGGGTGGTGTCCAGGAAAAAGAGAAACTTCTTATTGCAGTCAGGGAGTAATTAGTTATTCCAAAATTTAAACTATGTTATTCATTACACAAATAAAAGATTAATTTATAAAAATGATGATACAAACATATAAAGCAAAATTGTCAAATCTGCCTCCATGAAAACTTTCCTCTGGAAGACTAATGCTCCTTGGCTTAAGACAAATGGTCAGTAATGACAATGACTTCATACTTGGTGAGACAAAGGAATTAGTATTTCATGGAGTTACAAAAGTACATGATAAAGATTACTCATTTTCTATAGCTGGGCTCTCTCCCTATGAAGCAAAAATAGAATAACATTACAGGAATAAATGAGTTCCCAATTCAATACGGAACAACATGACGTTTGCTTAAGATTGTATGGTCAATCGATATAAATCACCCTATAAATCTACATGAATGCATAGTACTGTTAAAAAGTGAGATGCTAGCCTTCAAAATGACTAATGAAACCTGGAACAGTTCACACAACAACATGAAAGCATTCTTTTTTTTTTTTTAAATCTGGGTAATTCAGACAATTTGCCCGATTGGTGTAATCCCAAGAAGATCAAACACCTCTTTCCTTTGCATGCACATTGAAACGTGGAAACTACCAGTTAATTTGCTGGCATCTCAACAAATGCTCATGATAATTTTATCGTTGTTTTCTTTTAGAAATACATGTAATAGAAGCCAAGTCAAGCACCATTTGTCATTACGCTGGTTGGGTCTTTCAGATAAGATACGAGGAAGAACTCTAAAGCGCACTGAGGAAAGATAACGCAGAGAAATTCTGTGGGGCCACCAGAGCCATCATGACTGACCTCCTTCTGCGTCTAATTTTGTTGAATTCGGTCTCACTCTCCCTCCCTCCAACTCACCTTTTGCTGGTCCAGTTCTGGCCTCCATCTCTTTGTTTGGCTCTGTGTGGAAAGTACAGGCACGTTTTTAAAAGAGTCTGAAAGCATTTTACTGTGTAATGAGCAGTGGGAAGGAGGGGGGAAGGGAGGAAATAAATGACAACAGAGCAGATTATAAATGGCACTACATAGCCCATCACGGTCCTATGCATAAATTATGAATTTGGGAATTATAGTCACATTAAACTTTTCATAAATGCCATTAATAAACATCATTGTTGAAAAAAGTATACATAAAAACATGCAATATAGATTTAGTTAAAATACATGCAGCGATGCTGGGACCATGTTATATAATATGCTGGAGTAGAATTGTGTATAAAAATGAGGGTCGCTTCAATTTAGATCCCAACAAGGGCCTAACTTTTTTAAGAAGTTTGATCCATGTAGTGATTCCAGTAGTTTGGACTTCTAGATATTTTAGTAAGCTACAAAATATATAATTGTGCAATATATGTAGTTTCAAAGAAAATGTTTTATTGTATGTATGAAATTTCTGGATTGGGTTTAGTAGCTATAAATGCAATATGGGAGCAATAATATCAGATTTTATCAGTAGAGACCATCTAGTTCGCATTTCTCTCTGTTCAAAGCCATATTAATTTAGACACCTGTAAATGATATCTGACTTGTGATATATGTTAGAAAAGAATTGTTTCAAGTGTGAATTCTCTCTTTTCTTTTGACTGATGAAGAGAGATTCAAATTTCAGTTAACTAAGAAGGGCAATGTTAGCAGAGTTTGGAAGGAGACTTATTTTTGCAATAGGAGGTCAATATTGTGCAATGAATATGAAAAATGGAATGATAATGGAATCTTCATAGTGGCCTGGTGACAGAATTAATCTGAAGGATGGAAGGGAGAGGTTTGTCTGTCACGGCCGGTAGGTTCTCAGTATTTAATGCTGGCCAAAATAAATCTGTTCGTGCAAGGAGAAAACATACCTAAGAAGATCTTAAGAAGAATGTCACACATCTATACTGGTTTTAAGATCAAGATCTAAAGAAAACAAAATCTGAGCTTGGCCTTGTTTGAACTCATATGGTACTGAGCCTGTTTTATCCATTTTGACACATAGCAGTATTCTTCTATTCTATTTGGGTTTTGAGTGTGTGAGTCTAGTATTCTTAGCTAGACAAAGGGGCTCCTGTGAGATTTCTCAGCTTTCCCTCCTGAAAAACAATCTCCAGGATAGAAGAGCTTCATAATTCCCCCGATAAATTTCCATGAGAAAATATGACCAGAAACTGAGGCCTCCTTCAACTTCCATTTTCACCTAGGCTGGACCAGTCTGTGTGACATCCCATCCTCTACTTCATACTATATTGTCAATTCAAGTGATCTGCATTTAATCACATACTACCTTGGGGGGTTTCTTACAGCATTGCCTAACGTTTTAATGCAATGGTTGCATTTGATTTAATTGTTCTCCAGGCTGTATTTTATCTTCTACTTGGCTGCAAACAAACTGGAAACAGGGAAATGTTTCCTACTTAGAGATCCCACCTACATGTGGTACAGTATGTTCACACCTCACTATCAATAAGTGGTAGATAGTTCTATACCCTTCTGAAGGGTTAGAGCAGAGCTGTGCACATGGCAAATAGCCAGTGAATAATTCTTGAATGCATCCAGTTTCTCATCCTGTTCAAGGAGGAAGAGTTCCTGGGAAAATGCACATGAATTTGGTTGCTTCCACCCTGGAGGCTGTTTTGTGGGGGCAGACAAGTGATTCTGGAGGGCCATGCTGGGGGTTAACAACCCACTTGGGTTTCTTTCTTTTTTTTTTTTGTCTTTTTTCGTGTCCGGCAACAGATCGCAACCCTCAGTGTCGCGCCCGTACCGGACTGGGACTGGCAACGGGATCGCAACCCTCGGTGTTGCGCTCGCACCTCGCTCAGCCAGTGAGCGGCCGGTCTGTATGTGGGATCCGAACCCTCGGCAGGAGTGCCACTGCACTCCCAAGTGGTGCACTGTAGCAGTGCGCCACCGGGCCGACCCCCACTTGGGTTTCTCATCCTTCCAATTTGTTCTGTTCCTCGTGTCTATGTGGATGTCAAAACAGGCTTCATGCATTGTGTGTCACTGAGGACTGTGGCTACCTGCCAAGGATTTCACTGCATATCTTCACTCAATTTTTGTTGCCAACTGCTGGACAACGGGTACTAAAAACTCCAGAAGTAGGTCCTGATTTTGAGTCTCGGGGGCCACCAAACCTTTGTAGACACTCCCTGAGGAGTTTCTGGAGGTGCTCGATGGTGACATAGATCAAGTTGGGAAGGGGCTGTTGATCTTCCAGGGTTGAGGTGGGATCCACTCCCCACTCACCAGAAAGCTGTGGGTTTTGTTTGACCTTCACTATATGGGGAAAAGCCCCCCAAGTCCTTCAGCTCCTTGGAAGCTCAGCTTCCACGACTGTAAAACATGGGTGTAGCAACAACTTTTGCATAACATGAAGAATTTTATAAGAATCATTTGCATAATGTATATGAAGTGCCATCCAAGTTAGATTAATGTGAGAGGGTTATATAAATGTCAGAGGGTTATTGTTTTTACGATTATGAACTTATCACAACTGTCGCCCTTCAACTTCTCAGTAGGAGTTGGGTTAAAGCTCACAACATCAGTGGAGGCCAAATCATGCTGGGATGGGCATTCGGGATTTGCAGCCCAAACATGTGAAGCAGGGTTTAAACTCACCTTCTGGGGGTGAGGTAGGGGCTGGCACTTCATTTTCTAGAAATGAAAAGAGCAATGGAAGCGTGAGGCTCACTTACCACAGAGAAGGGTTTGGGCTGCTCTCCACTCCAGGCAGCCGTCTTAC
>NW_007728053.1:29752-60613 GCF_000696425.1 Galeopterus variegatus | reverse complement strand
TGAGGCTCACTTACCACAGAGAAGGGTTTGGGCTGCTCTCCACTCCAGGCAGCCGTCTTACCTGTACTGACAGGAGAGACTGCAGCAGGAAAAGGATCACCCTGTGGCATCAGGGTTAAAGCTCACAACATCAGTGGAGGCCAAATCATGCTGGGATGGGCATTCGGGATTTGCAGCCCAAACATGTGAAGCAGGGTTTAAACTCACCTTCTGGGGGTGAGGTAGGGGCTGGCACTTCATTTTCTAGAAATGAAAAGAGCAATGGAAGCGTGAGGCTCACTTACCACAGAGAAGGGTTTGGGCTGCTCTCCACTCCAGGCAGCCGTCTTACTTGTACTGACAGGAGAGACTGCAGCAGGAAAAGGATCACCCCGTGGCATCGAGACACGCTGCCTTTTGATGTGTGGCGGTATGACATAGACGTATGATACTAAATGGTATGATATAGATTTCCAGGACGTGGCACAGAGTAGTGATGGAAAGAGCACAGGTAAAATGGGGACCCAGCTGTCTTTGCCACTTAGTGATCCCCTTGGGCAGAAGGCAGAGCATTTAATGGTGCTGAGCCTGTGTCTTTCCTCTAGTGAAATGGCCACGGCACTCATATGCATTGGGCTGCTGTGAGGACGAAATGAGACACAGTGGGTAGCGAGCACATCCTGAAGAGATAAAGTGAGGTCGGTGCAGAAATGAGACTCCCTTTCCCCAGAGAGCAAGGGCACCACAGTGTCTCCGCACTGTGCCATCCTCATGAGAGACGCTTTCTGAACGATGATGACACCAAAGTCCCCTGGCTTTGCAGCGTTTCATTTTATCACAAGACAAGCTGCTGTTCACTGGGAAACCGAATCAACCCTTCTCACAGTCATTTCTGGAAGTGCACATGTCTGGAATAGATTTCCACCTACACTTATTCAAAATTTCCAGAGCTCTGGTTTTGAGATTTTACACCCAGCTTTGGACATCCAGTATGATAGAGCAGCCGGGCTAGGATGTCTATTAAAGAAACTTCTGTTAAAGAACATACTATTTCCAAGCAGCTAAAGGCATACCCATGACCAGGAGCACAGCATTTCCCCTGCTGAATCCCTGTGGATGCCCTGAACTGGGAACTGGTGACATGTGACTGAACCAGCTGCTTTGACTCCAGGGCAGGAAGAGGTGGTTAGTGATGGTGACCTCTGTTAAAATTGTTTTCCACTTGATTATTAAATAAAAATACAAAGGCAGAAAAGTTTTTGTATTAACAAGCACACTGCAGGATCCTAGGAACCTTATCTTTGTTAGTGTCTGGAATTTTAGGCAATTTTTTCCACGAGTGACTCTTAATGGCCAGTATGAACAGCAAGCAGTTTAGCTGAACAGTCATCATCTAGGCAGGCAGAATGAGTGTAGAAAAATGAATGAATTGCACCATAACAGAGATCAAGAAGACAGAAACACAGGGCTGCCAGGAGGCAATGATGTCTTTTTCCATCACAAATGTTTTGTGCTTGGTATAGACTCCAATTTATTGTTTTGTTTGGCTTTTTTTAAAAAAACTATTTTCATTCAGATGACCATAAATAAATACATTACTATTTACTAATGAGGAAGAAAGATTATATAACCAAAGGAGAAAAAACATATAACTTAACAGACTGGCAGAAGATACCGTGGCAGGATGATGTAATTCGCGGACACAGTGAAAGCACAAGTCATAAATAAATACATTACTATTTACTAATGAGGAAGAAAGATTATATAACCAAAGGAGAAAAGACATATAACTTAACAGACTGGCAGAAGATACCGTGGCAGGATGATGTAATTCGCGGACACAGTGAAAGCACAAGCGTCCCCTCGATGGCACGGACAGATATGCTTTCATTTCTTCACCAACTCATGGAAAGAATCTTTAGTGCCCCGTCAACCAGAAGACGAAACCCTTGGTCAAAGCATTTTGTTTTCAAAGATGTGAGTGCAGGAATGGAAATCTAATATTGACCTCTTGGCGTGGGGCGAGTTGTTGCAGCACACGGATATCAGAATACTGTGAGCAAGAGGCCAGTTGCTTTGACACACTATCTTTTGGACTGGGCCATTGTCACGCAATGCCCGAGTACCTCTTCCTGGCTCTCTCCACAGACAAATTTCTCTGCCCTCCAGTCCCTTTGCCCCATGGCTGCAGAAGTTATTGATCATCCAAGTGTGTCTCACCCTGTTATTCTACCTGAGAGGGTCTCTGTACCTGTTGGGTTGGGTCTACTTTCTCCAGGTCAGCATTCCAAGCCAATGTCGCTGGATTTTTCCTCCTCTCCCTTCTCTTTTTTCTCCCTAGTGGCCCCTCTGTTCTAGAGCTGGTTTCTCTGCTCACCTGCTGACCTTTCTGCCACTGAAAAGAAGGATGTTCCTCTCCCCGACAGACCTCCTGCTTTCTCTCTACATGGGATTGAATGGGATTGAGTCAGACAGACTTAGGTCTGAATCCTGACTCTACACCTTATTAGTTGTGTAATTTGGGGCCCTTCCTTAATCTCTGTCAGCCTCATTTTCTTCATCCGTGAAACAGAATAATAGAATAAATAACCTCTTAGGGTGCTAATCCTAGGTAAAATGCACAGCACAGCTCCTGGCATGTAGAAAGAGCTCTGTAATGAACAGCACTAACTACCACCATTGCAATCCTTTGGCCATCTTTTTGACATTTTTCTCAAGGCTCTCAGAGCTAATTATTCCATTCTGTTCCCCTTTGTTTTTCTCCTGGGATTCTGGACCACATCATAATACATTCTTTTTTTCATTACAATTTATTTATTTTCTAGTAGTCTCAGCATATTTATGTTTCTTTTTCTCTCCAACTAAACAAAGACAGGGATCCTTCATTCCTTTACTTTCCCCCGGTATCTCATCTTATTGCTGAAAACACATAAAACGCATAGTGAATTGATTAAAAAAAAATTAAGAAGAGCTTCTATGAACCATCAAATTGACCATACTTTCTCAGCATCTATGTAACAAAGACCCACTTTATAAGGAAAGCCATGGTTGCTTAAAATCCAAGACCAAGGGTGAATTCTAATCAAATAAATAAAAGAGAATCTTCTTGGACACTGAAACTGCAAATGTGCCCTGAATGCAAATTCTCTATTTCCATTATGTCTGTAGCCTCCATGGTCTATGTAACAGGCCCAAAATCCAACCAAGATGAGAATATAAAGGGCTTCATTCGACTTCCATCAAATCTAAAGAACATTGGTTATTAACAGCCAACCGTATCAGATAGTCAGAACTGCAGAAACATTTTAGGACATTAAGCTAGGATACTGTAAGATGGTTGCAGGAAGTGGAAATAAGAAAATGTATGCCTGCCTGTTAAGTAGGCAGGACCAGAACTTTTCCTCCTTAAAATCACAGAAACTTTACTTTATAGCCAGTGAAGAAATAAGCAACCACTTATTGGTACCCACTATATGCAGGACCTAATATATGTTAATTCTTATAATCCTTATGACTCTATGAACTCAGTCCTATAATTATCACCATTTTGCAGATGTGAACTCAGGCCCTGGAGGTCCCAGAGCCCCTGAAGGGTAGAGCCAGGCTCTGCCCCGGGTCTGCCTGACTCAGTGCCTGAGCTCTGCAGCACCTGGGCCCGTACCTCCCTTCCCAGCCACTCACACCAATGGAGGCAGAAGAAGTAGGTTGATTTATTACTGCTATTACTCCATTTTCCCCACTGGATTGATTGCCATATTCTCAAGGCCACTGGCCTCATGTGGATTTTGCCCTATCTGTAGGGGTGAGGTGTGCCTCAATTTCCTCACCTATGAAATGGAAACAATAGCTGAACCTACCCCAAGGGTTGCTGGTGGAAATGAATGAGTTAACAGGGGTGGGGAGCATGGTCAATGCTTTATCTCTTCATGATTTTTATCATCATCATCATCATTTTTACTCTGTTGCACCTGTGAAAAAGACACTCATGTCTCTCCACATACGCCACCTGCTAAGGATCTGTCTTATTTCTAGGTCTGTGGGCTGCATCATGTTAGACCATGTTTGGAATTGGGGTGGGGACTGAGGAAGTATCTGGGGACTCACTGAGGAGGTAGGCCCTTCACATCCTGACTGTAAAATGGGAATATAATTGAGTTTGATAAAATTGATATGCATTATAGTTAGTAGAGTGTGAAGAAGTAGATCGGTCAATCAATTGCGATGGGACAGAAAGGACAAGAGAAAATGAACCCTCAGTTGTTTTCAGAGCATTTGATACAAAGAATTCCAGCTGTCCTAAACCCGAAGAGATGGGAAAACAGGAGTGGTGAAGACAAAGCAGCTCAAGACTTAGACAAAAAATGAACCATTACAAGTAAGTCTCAGGACCCCAAGGTATCCCCTTTTACTTTGAAGGAACCGCTCATGTATCTCTCTCTAACTCATACCTCGGTCTCTGAGAGGTTCTGTCATGCCCAGCTTTGCCCACACCTCTAAGATTCATTTGCATGTTCCCACAATTCACTGGCTGCCTGTATGACGATCACTCATTAACAACAACTTCCACAGTCCCCACTGAATGGGGACGCAGGGAGGACCACCCTTGCAGCTGCAATTCATTGACCTCCCGTTAAGAACGTAACAAGGGCAAGGGGGTCATAAAAGTGGCTGAGATGAGATAAGATCTCTGTGTTTATGAAGCTCACAGGTAAATGAACTGCCTGCCTTCAGTGTCACTAAACCAGATCATTCTGCTCTCTTAACAAAGGCAAGACTCACTCCTTCCACGACCTTCCAGAGCTTCTCCAACTGCTGGGTACATATGAATCACCTAGAGATCTGATTAAACTGCAGATTCTGACTCTGGAGGTCTACAGCAGGGGTCAAGATTCTGTGAATCCAACAGGCTCCCAGGTGATGCTGCTTGTGCTGCTGCACAGATCACACTTTGGGTAACAAGGCTCAGCCCCTCCCTGGATCACCAGTTCCTTTCCCATTCCAAATGCAGTTGTGAATGCTGAAGGGTTTACAGTAGATGAGGACTTTTCTTCTCCTTTAACCATAAGCTTCTTGAGGACAAGACCCTTCTGCTCCTTTTCAAATTCCACACAACAGGTGCTCCATAAATATAGTTGCCTGGCAGGCTGTTCCTCCCCGCACAAGAGCCCCTTCTCTCTGCTGCCAGGAAATCAAGGCCAGGCCGCTGGCAGGCCCGGGCAGCTTTCTTGGTCCGCGTTCCCTGCAGGGAACGCTATGTCTCGCATTGGTCCCTCTCCCGCTGGCTGAAGGCGCCAAGGCATCCATCCAAACCCCATCATTTCGATTTCTTCTTACTGTCAACACGTCTTCCATTTCTTAACAAGGGCAGAGAGCAATTAGGGCTACATTTGGGCTCTCGGTTATAACACACCCTGGGCCTTTCTAAGGAATCCCCCCCTTTTAAAAACTGGGCTGGAAAAGCAGTGAAACCAAACCTGTCCCGACAATTTCTTAGCAGATAACCCTCAGTCCATCATCCAACTCTGTTGTCAATTAGGTTAGTTATTCTGTAACAATCAGGAGGCGTCTGCCCTTGGTAATCTCTCTAAACCTTAAACAAGCAAATGGGGATTTATCGAGGTGAGTCAACTCTGTTGTCAATTAGGTTAGTTATTCTGTAACAATCAGGAGGCGTCTGCCCTTGGTAAGCTCTCTAAACCTTAAACAAGCAAATGGGGATTTATCGAGGTGAGTTCCTGCCATAAAACTTCTGCTTATTCAAAAGCCAAAGGGCAAATTCCGTGACACTTTTCTGCCAGGTGAATAAAGTTGGTTTTTTGTTCACTCTCCTTGTCCTTCCCCCATTATCTCTATTAGAAAACTTACAAGAAGGTGGACTGAAGAAGCAGGAATATACAAAGGTACTTCAAAAAGTTCATGAGAAAATAAAATTAAAAGGTAATATGAACCTTTCCCTGAACTTTTGAAGTACCTTCATAAAAGTTGCTTTCTTAAAACTTCTTTGAATGAGAAGAAACCAGGATACTCTTTGAAAACAATAAGCCCAAGGAAATAATTTAATGCACAATATAAAAAAATGACCTGGATTCTGAATGAGTAACTGAAGCTAGCCCCTTCCTTCTTAGGCAAGGGAGGCTGTTCTTTGATCTTTTCTAATTTGCCGATGTAGACTTGCTTTCCCTCTGCAATTCTGAAATGCCTTCAAAAGGCTTGATCTATTTATGGTGGATTTTTCCTATGATCACCTACTGTAAAAAGCACAGGTATGCCACCAATGGCAGGCTTGCACGGCCTGTGCCAGGTCATTCTAATTGACGGGCACTGGTGGCAGCTATTAAATAGACAGCCCCATATGTGGCCTTTGTGCTGCCGCAGAGCCACAAGGAACCCAGTAACTCCATAAATGGTTTGGCTCTCTCCAGTAGAGTCCACTTCTGTTTTCAATGATCAAGGGTTCCATGGTCAGCAACTTAAAGGGGAGGAAAATCTTAAGTCTTAAAAGGCATTAACCTGCCTCTTTTTATACGTACATGTCTTTACACTAAAATAGCATCTATAACCCAGGTCTCTCCTTCCCAGGGGCTTACTCTCTCAAATAATACAGTATTAGACCTACTTAAAAATATTTTATGGACCTTCATGTGCAATTTAAATTTAGCTTTTGGATAGTGTGGAGAGCATAACCATATCACATGAATACATTATATAGGCATAGAAAAGACAGGAAGAACATACAATAAAAGTTGTTATCATTGAGTATTAATAATAATAAGGTCTTTTTTGTGGCTTTCCTTCTGTTACTTTTTGGGGCAAAATTTTTGAAAAATAAATATTCTAAAACCATCCTTTGGTAATTTGAGGTATAAGGTAAAATTGTGTGTTATTCCTAATTATTGTTTGTATTCTCAAAGTAAAATTCTAGGTTTGAAATAAAATATTTGAATGATTTATGTGTCACTTTTGGTATACAGCAAATTATCTTTCTTTGTAGATTTCATGGATTAAATATGTAATAAACACTGTCAGGTGTTTCACTATTGGTGGTGGGGACTGGCACTATGTACATGCTCCAGCTGGGACCTCATATGCCTAGACGACAGCACTATGGAAACTGCCTTAATATAAAATACAGTTTGCATGGGGACATTCATAACACTTAAAGAAATTTTAATTATATTAATCATAAGTATCACCAAAAAAAGTCAGCAAACACAAATGACAGTGTATTTTTATTGGTCAAAGTGCTTATATATCAGATATACAGAATTTGGACATAAGTCAATGTTTAATATTTTCACAATTATATGCTTATTTTGTCCCCTTCTCTATTCATTATGGGCTATGGGTCCAAATATTTTATACCTCGGGATCTAGGGCAGTTACAGATTTTTTTAAGGCAATTCTAAATTGATTTGTGGTAGTGGCTTTTAAAGTACGGTCTGGGATCCCCAAGAGCCCCCAAGACGCTTTTGAGGAGTCTATGAGATCAGAGTTATTTTTATAATAATGCTCAGACATTGTCTGCCTTTTTTACTCACATTCTCTCACAAATATAAGGTGGAGTTTTCCAGAGGACACATAATCTGTGACGATGTCAATGTTCTGACAGCTGATAGACTGTGTGCTTGTGTATTCTTGTGTTTTAAACATTTGTCAGTTTTAATTTTTAATACAGCAAATATTGTATTCGTGTGTGTAATATGTTCAGGCTCAGAAAGCGATACCCCAAAGTGAGTACCTCAGAAGCAGCCTCGAAAGCAAAGTTGCCCTCTGACCTTCTCCTGCCCTCCTGTCTCTCAGCCTCTTTCTCCCCTGAGGTGAGCCACAGTAACTAGAATCCTTGTTCCCCAAGGCAGGGCACAGACATACTCTAACCTTCCCCCACTTTTCTATCTCGGGGCTGCCCATAAAGAAATTCTCTCTGCTATCTTGTCTGATTGTAGGTCATTAGACCCCCATTCCAGAAAGGATCTTGCCCCATTCCCTGGAAGAATGAATGTGACACAGAGATCCCAAGAGGAATCTGAACAGACAGGCCTTGCTGGGTTTCCCCACTCAGTCTGTGAGCATTAGATCACACTTTTCTTGTCCAATCACATTTCTACATGGCTGTGCCTGCTTCGTAGAACCTAAGCATAAACATGAAGAGGAATCTGAACAGACAGGCCTTGCTGGGTTTCCCCACTCAGTCTGTGAGCATTAGATCATACTTTTCTTGTCCAATCACATTTCTACATGGCTGTGCCTGCTTCGTAGAACCTAAGCATAAACATGGACAATTTTCCCTGTATCTTTGGGTCTTCATCCTTAAGGCTCCCATGTCACATAAAACTGTGACATAATAAAATTTGTTATGCCTTTTCTTCATAGTAATCTGTGTGTATCAGGTAATTTTTTAGAGAACCTTCAGGGGGTTGAAAGGGATGTCTTCCCTTGGCCCCTACAAATGCAATATTTACCCATACAGAGAAATGCTTTAGTTTCTTCAGTAGTTGTTAAGAGTACACGGGTTGGCTGGTTAGCTCAGTTGGTCAAAGTGTGGCCTTGTAACACCAAGGTCCAGGGTTCTGTCCCCCTGACTGGACAGGTGCCAAAAAAAAAAAAAAAACCAAAACAGAGTGTACAAATGGATCTGAGACTAAACAATTTGAAAACTGATGATTTAGAATTTATTGCAAATGTCCTTTGGAAAAAAAATTTTTTTTTGGCAGCTGGCCACAACAAGGATCCAAACCCTTGACTTGAGTGTTACAAAGAGGAGCTCTAACTGACTGAGCTAACTGGACAGCCCTGGAAAAAGATTTTGTGTGTGTGTGCTTTTTGTAAAAAATAAACTTACATTTTATATATTTTATATTTTATATAAATTTATATAATTAATAATGATTTATAATTTATATTTATATAATTAATATAAGTATATATTTATATTAATATAATTTATAATTCTATTTATTATTATAAATTATGAATAATTTATAATAATACATTTATATAATTTATAATTTATAAATATATAAATAAATTTATAATAAATTTATATAATTTACATTTTATATATATATATCTCATTTGGGAATACCTGCAGTCTTGATTGATAAAACAAATGAAGCGGTCAAAATAAAAACCATGCATTGATTTGGGGGCAGTAATTTATTTTCCTATGTGCACAATAATAGAGTCAAAAGGACAGTATTGCCTAGTGCCACCTCCTCTATTCAGAACTCAGCTCTCTAGCAACCTCGCTTATCCAGATAACAGCTTCTGATCAGCACATTACAAGGCCCTCTGAAGAGCAAAAAGGATTTGTCTCAAGCTCTTCAAGCTCCAGGCTCTAAGAGTTCCTGCACTTTGCTCCTGGGAGAATACTGCTAGGTCCTCAATAAACCCAGGGCCTGGGACTAGAACATGGCAAGCCAGGGGCCTATGAGCAAGGCTAAGGAGGCACTCATTCTCAGGTGCTGACCCTGCAGTTGCATGAGCCGGAAAGTGGGTGTCGTCTTAAATGTCCTGCCTTATGCATCTAGCTTGCCCCAAGGTAGGGCTAAACCCTACTCAGCCAGATTAATTTCCTGGAGTGACATCCATAACAAACAACCAGGGGGAGAGGGGGCAGCAGCTTCTCAAGCTGACAGAAGAGACTATTAAAGAGGACAGCAACCTTCTAGCAAGGGATGAAGCAGGAGAGCTATGAAAAATTAAACACAAAGTTAAACACAAATCAGTGCGAGCTCATTTAACACAAAAGCAAATAATTTGGGCTCTCTGGATATCACGTGTTACAATAACCGATACCCCTAATATAAGACGAAGCTAAGATATATACAGTGTACTTTATTTTTAAAGGCAAGGAGTAATATATTACATTTTAGGAATGTTTCTATCCAGATTGGTTGAAACAATAAGATTCTGAGGTTCCTGAACAAAATTAACCCTTAGCTATGTAGAAAATCCATCTATTCACAATGATTCAATCAATTTAATCCATATTTATTTATGGTGGCCAAATGTTGCCAAAGACTCTACTCTGAGGTTCTGAGTAGATGAAGTCTAATTGTGTATTGATTATGTAAATTTTCAGTGACTCATTATTCAGCTTGATGGAATTTCCCTGAATCCACAGGGACTTTTTTCCTCTTCAAGTCACCCTATTCTTTTATCCTTCTAATTATGCATGTTTCAACTCAGGATGACATTCCCCACAGGAAGAGGATTAAAATACAGTCATTACCACATAGCAACAAATAGCTTCTCACTGTTAACATGGAGCTGGAGAAAAACAAAATATTTTGCTAAGGTCTGAGGATTGTCTTATGTTTTAAAGCAAGAATCAATTGGGGGTTGGAGTGGTAGAGGTGGGAGTAGTGGGGGGGAGAAAAGCTTTACTCAAATTGAACAAGCTTAGAATTTTAGTACAGGTCCAAAGAAAGTTGCTGCAAAAGTGATTTGAATAGTTGACAGTTTCCCTCTTCAGTCCCTCACTGTGTCTTTCCTGGGGGTCTGCTCCTGCCCAGAGGTCACCACAATCATATCGTATTCATGGTTATAGGATAAATCCCTTAAAGGCCTTGCCCCAAGCCATTGCTGGGCTTCACATTGGGTGACTTTTTAAAAATAGAGGAAGGAGAGGCCTGATGCCAGGTGGGGTCATAAAAATAAAATTCCGCAGTAGTCAACACAGTAACACTCAATCCATCACCCACCACATCCATGTGTGGTCAAGGAGAGTTCTCTGTGTGGTTATCTCAGAAAAATTCAGACCAAGGAGGACCTCACCTGCCAAAAGCACCCCTGGTAGGAAAAGAAATCTTAATGTCCCACAAACCCAAGCTGAATAACTCGTGGTGGCAGACATAATTACACGTTCCATTGTGCAGGGTGACCCTTTCATCTCAGTGGGAAAGGCCATGCCCTGCCAATGGCACAGTGAAGAAACGACCGGTTATCATCTTGTGTCTGACAACTGGAGGCTCCCCAGCTGGACACGACACATATCAATGGGAACACAATGGATGGAAGCTTAGGTGTTGCATTACAAGTAAAAAAAGGAAATACTCATGGCAGTGGCAATGACGGTTATGACAGCAACTGCAGCCTTTTTAGAATAAATATATCAACACTAGGCAAGGAGGCAAGCAGTGGTTATGTCCCTTATATAGGCAGAAATGCCCTCAAAGTTTATATTAAATGTGAGGCAAGGTTTAATACCTTATGTTAGACAAGATTTCAGAGTTTACTGCTTTAGAAGGAAAATGCTTGCAGTCTTTTATATGTCAGACCCTGTTCTGAGTGCTTTACCTGATTTATTTTAACTAATTCTCACAAAGACCCAACGAGTTAGGTACTGTTTTATTCACATTTTACAGATGAGAAAACTGAGGCATACAAAATGTAAGTAACTCAGTACATGCATGGTGCAGCTGGAATTTGATCTAGGATATCTAGAATGAATAGCAGACTTTGTTGAAGTCACTATGTTTAATAATAAATATAACTTAATATGCATAAAGAAAAAGACAAAAGACATACTATATAAAGAACAACCCTAAATACATCTAATCTGAACATGAGAAATTAAAATGTAGAATTGTACAAATAGGTAAATTTTTAGTTATAAATGGGGCATTCTGTTCCAAAGTAAATGATATTTTCTAGAAGGTAAAGGCTGTTACTTGATACCAGCAAAGAACTACTAAGAAATTTTTTTAAAGATTTGATGTTATTTAGAGAAAGATTTAGACAATTTTGGAGAAGAAAAATGTTTAGCCTAACTAGCTAAATGCAAGTCAAAAGGTGAATAAAACAAAATTATAAGACCTAACACCTGACCTATTATTAAATGTAACTTTAGATTTTGCATTGATGTGCCAAATTGGCCCATAAAAGGATTCCTAAGGGAGTATAAAAGGGCAAAAGTCTTATGATAGTGGATTTAGACTTGAAAGGCATAATGAAAGTCAGATTACAGTTAGGTTTCTGTGAACTCATTTTAGAGAGAGAAATAAGCATGAGATTGAATGAGCCTGGTCTTTCTCTCTGCCAAATCCACTAATTCACACTTCAATCTGGCAGCATCTAAATCTATACTCTGGAAATGGACATAAAAGCCCATAAATGTTCTGCCCCATGAATGGGAACATTTGGCTTTTTGTCTATCTGTGTGGCTGTCTAAAACAAACACACTCTTTGTAAATTAAAATAGGGCCCAACTGCATAGAGCAGACTAGGGCGTGATGAGACAGTTTCATCACTTTCATTTTGGGGGACTGTCTTTGTAAAGACATAAGTCCCGTTCTCTCTGGTTATGAGATAATTTGCATACATGTGGGAAATTAAGTGACAAAGTCTTTTCTTCTTTTTCACAGTTTCATCTTCCTTAATTGCTATGCTCTCAAATTTTAGGAAACTGCTCTGGAACAAACAATGGCTACTTTATGATTTTCCTAACCCAGAACACCATAATTCAGAACTACCTTTCTGTGTATTTATTGAGTTCCCCTAGGGTGCAATACTCTGAACCAACCACAGATACCAGAAAAGATATCTGTTCCCATCAAGAACTGACATGGAATAAAAACATAGAAGACTTGGCGACATACCCTCAGGTACACACTTGAGTTCCCCTAGGGTGCAATACTCTGAACCAACCACAGATACCAGAAAAGATATCTGTTCACATCAAGAACTGACATGGAATAAAAACATAGAAGACTTGGCTGCATACCCTCAGGTACACATATGAAATTAAAACTTTTCTACTTATTTTTGATTGCTAGAAATTTAATGCTGTTCTTTATCATCTAACACACCCGAATATGTCTAGAGATGAGGTCTACAATTACCACAGAAGTCACTGGCTGCCAAGGGTATTTTGTGTGTCTCAATATAGGTTTCATAGCCTAAGGAGAACTGCACTTAAAAATAGTAAATTATTAATAATAATAAAAATTCTTCTCTGTGTGCTCATAAAGAACCTAAAAATAAATTTCAAATAAAACAATCCTAAGAATTTTAGGCAAAAATGTTTTCTAAGGCTATAAAAACAACAGCAATAATTTCACAGCAGTCTCCTACCACAACTCTCTAAAATTTAAAAGAATATATTTGTTCACAAAAGTATTGCCAAACCATCTTTTCGTATTCATTCAAGTCTTTAAGGAGACCACTTATATATTTATTTTTGTGCCCAAGCATTTTTTAAAAGCAACTTCAGCCTGGATAGTTTATTCCAACGTTCATGTTAAATTTGGGGATTCTTTAAATTGCTATAAATAAGAAAACCGTATGAATTGTGTGTGCATGAGAAGCCTAAAAGAAAATGTTTCAAGGCCATGTCTCGTGGCCAAAAGAAAGAGAGAATAAAGAGAGAGAGAATAAAGGATTGTAAGTGCTCTGTTTTTTCCTTTCTCTTGGGTCCCTGAGACCAGCTAGTGAGCCTCACCTCTGCCTTTGATCATTTCACGAACTCCCTTACTCCTGACTACTGCTGTTTGAAAGGCCTGGGAACAAGAGGGACACTTCTTTAGACTTACTGGATGAGAAGCAAGGATACAACTTGTTTTTCCAAAGTTTTTTTAAAGCGATATATTTAGGGCGCTTGAGAGGGAAGAATTGGCCAGTCCTTTATTTATCTTCCTAACAGGTGCAGTACGAACAGTCATAAAAGCAGGCTACTGAAAAAGAATAATTCTGCCAAGTATTAAGCCCCTCTAGTGTGCGTTTGCCCTAGAGTATTCCTTCTTACAACAGACAGCTCAAATCCACGCCATGAATCTCCAGTACAGCATGGCAGATTTTTTTCAGGGGGAAAAATATTGTGGCGTCCATTCATACAACTTCTTTATTCCCCATCCAAATCTTCAGCTTGGCCTGAATGAACCATTTAAAGTCAGGAGGAAAATCATTGACCTTGATAAAATGTGTCTTCCTCTGTTCTTCTCTCTTATTCCCTATAAATTATTAACTTTCCACTCAATTTGAGGTAAAGATATATTCTATCGGGCCGGCCCGGTGGCGCACTTGGTAGAGTGCGGTGCTTGGGAGCACAGTGGCGCTCCCGCTGAGGGTTCGGATCCCATATAGAGACCGGTCCGCTCACTGGTTGAGCGCGGTGCGGGTGCAACACAGAGGGTTGCGATCCCGTTGCCGGTCGCGGTACAGGCACAACACCGAGGGTTGCGATCCCGTTACCAGTCACGAAAAAAGACAAAAAGGGAAAGAAAAAAAAGATATATTCTGGCAACGGATCGCAACCCTCAGTGTCGCACCCGCACCGGACCGGGACTGGCAATGGGATCGCTCCTCGCTCAGCCTGTGAGCAGCCGGTCTGCACGTGGGATCCGAACCCTCGGCGGGAGCACCGCCGCACTTCCCAAGCAGCGCACTATAGCAGTGCGCCACCGGGCCGGCCCAATTCATAGTATTTTTAAACCATAGAAATTCTACCACAGAAGACAGGCTGTTGTAATTTTCTAATTTTATGTTGATAAAATGTTTTTTGACTGGAAAAGAGAAATTTCCAGTGACAGATGATTTCTTTACATAGTAGAATCCAGGGATAATTAACTGTGAGGGCTTTATGACAGAGACCATGTTCTATACATCTCTAAAATCCCAGCAACTAGCACATAGTAAGTGCTCAATTAATAGTTGATACTTAAATGAATGTAACAGCAGGGCATTCTAGGAGATTCCCACAAATCTGAACGTTCCTTTGGCATCCTCTTTCACTATTTGGTTAGAATATCTTAATTCTACTAGGCCTCAGGTTCTGCATGAATGCAAATTGTGATAGGCCTTTCACACAAAATTGACAGTACAGATAATACAATCTCCAAAAAGTTCAGGGAAAGATTCATATTATCTTTTAATTCCATTTTTCCATGAGCCTTTTGAAGTGCCTTCCAACAGTTTCCAAATCATACACGTGCAACAGGTGAAGGTGCAGAGTAGGACAATGAGAAGTGGTTACTCCTCAAAAATAATGCTTTCTTTCTCCAAAAAGGGTTACTGAGCCACCCAGAGTATTTTCAAGGGTCTAAATAAGAACTGCTGACTAATTGCGGTGCAGAGTAGGACAATGAGAAGTGGTTACTCCTCAAAAATAATGCTTTCTTTCTCCAAAAGGGGTTACTGAGCCACCCAGAGTATTTTCAAGGGTCTAAATAAGAACTGCTGACTAATTGTTCCCCTTAGATTTCCTTCTGGAGATGCGAAGTTACACCTGTTCTTCTTTCTCCTCCTTGGAAGGACAAGCTCTCCCAAGACCCCACACGAAACTCCCAGAATTAGGCCACTGTAGGTTGGGAGGCAGCTGAGTGAGACATCCTTTGCATTGTCAGGTGCTAAAAACTCAGCCTCTTTGGAAGAGCTGCCAGATCATCCTGGATCCCAGGAGGGCCAAACCAGCCCACACATCCTATCAAGATTCACACCAAGTGGTCATGTCCTTCCCCAGCATGGCTTGCCCAACTAGGGAAGAAAGTTAAAAAGACAGACCCGTAGATGCTGGAGGAGAAAACCTTCTTTGAGAGGTTTCTGCAGATGGGTTGGAATGACTCTGAAGAATTGGTTCCATGGCATGTTTTATCCTTGGGGCTGTCTTTCAGAGGGATGCTTATATGGAATAAAGCCAACCCCAGTGAAAATGAAATCACAGTTAGGAGAAGGTGCAAGGACCAGAATGTTCATGAATTGCCATATTCCTAACTCTTCTGATGTAAACAATAAAAAAATGCAATCATTTCACTAAGGAAAACTCTTCAAGTTGTATAGTTCCTTCAAGGATCAGATCTGCTGGTAAGGAAACAAAAAAATCTCTGTACTTCCTCAATGGATTTTAAATATATCATTAACCCTCTTTTTGCCCCTGCTCCCCACAATCCAAATTTAAACCAACTAAAGAATCTAAGGCTGTAAAATTACTGCCCTGGGTGGGGAGACTCCTGCCCAGAAGATGAACAGTGTTTTTATAGCCAAAGAAGATCATGGAGACTTTAGTATTTATGCTGATTTATTAAAAAAGAAAAATATATATATTGGGGGAGCTGAAGTTAAAAATATATTTTCCTCTTTGTAGCTCTAAAATTTCATTTTCTCTAAAGGTAGAATGAATCCAATTGAGTTGTCAAACAAAAAGTAAAATTCCATTGCATCTGGCAATCAGAATAATTCAACTAGCTTTATAGGCTCTGCTCTACAGCCTGTCATCTTATTTATTAGTTTTTCAGCTTTCTTGTCATTTTCAACTGGGCTTTAAACAAAAATGCAAATTCATGCACTAAGTTCAGGATAATTAAAATGATATTCTCTCCTCAGTTGGGAAACATAGAATGCATTTCATCCAAGTAAGCCTTGAAGAGACTAGTCAAGTGACAGATCAAATAAAAAGGACACTTAATACACATGTAAATCATTTGCATTACAAATAAGACACTTTAGCAGGGGTTGTATTCACTGCCTGACAGTCAGGATTAAGTTCCCATATTAATGCATGCATTTGGTGTGGTTATTTCGGGTGGAAGACTTCACCCATCAATGCCCTCCGCCACTAAGTAAGGCCAACCTGTAAGCTGATCACCACAGCCTGTCAACACTGGTTACTTAATTACAGAAAAAAATATATTTAAAAGACTTTCGATAATTTGGTTAGTATTTCAACTTTGGGTTCAATGTGTAGCAGCTCTTTTTAGATTCTGCAAAACAATGGTTTTTCCTAAACATTTTTAGGAATTAAAAATGAAACAACTAAATACCATTTTTATGCACCTTGCTAATCTTTTTTTTTCTTTTATTTGCAGAAGTGAAAAATAACAATTCAGGGAGCCTAATTAAGACTAATGTGAATGAAATAATATTTAAAAATTATTTTTCATTAAAAATTAAACTCATTGTACTTGTGCTATTAATTTGTTTTTATTGGTTATTTTTGTAATTACTAGTTCCAATTTACTTATGTTATTAATTAGTAGTTTTTAAATTACTGATCATACCTTTTTGTATAGGAGAAACTTTATTAGAGCAAACATTTCTCATGAAGAATACTTCCATATTTTGGGTTTAATTACTTTTAAAAGACTAAATATTATTAAATTATCTACAATAAAACTCATGAAAGAGCACAATCAATCAGTGATATTCAGAGATATTCTCTTTTACACAGGTCTTTGATTTTCTTTCCATGCAAGAATTTAATAATGAACTCCAAAAGCACCAAAAAAACACAAAACAACCTTCATCTGTGTACTTTAAATGTCTTCCTGTGAAAAAAATATAGCAAATCTGAAAATAGTGTCCCAAATCCTTTTTCAAAATCTTGATCACGTTTATTAACCACTTAAGAAAGCTTTCCAAGCCCCATCCCCTACAAACTGCAAATACATGGTGACAAATTTGTGATCAAATCTAAGAAAATATGCTTAGGTCACTATGAGCAATTAACATCCTTAAATTACACTTTATGGATCTCTCGCAATTGGATGATAAAACTATCATTTGAGAATGTTAGTCAATATGCCTTCATACATTATCACATTCAGATATTTTTCAATTCATCATACGCTTGCTATACTTTTCCTCGTCTTTTTACTCTAAAGGATCTTTTCCTTAAATCACAGTGATTCTATTATTTTATAGTCTATTTAAGAAGTTGGATATTTGTTTTAAAATGAATCCTAAAATAAACACACTTTATTAAAAAGCACAACAAAAAGATTTATGGATGAGACTTACCCTCTTTCTTAGTGGGTTCTGGCATGGCCACAATAAAATATTATTCTCCAAAGAGTTTTCTCCCCTCCAGTAATTGTTGACAGAAACCCCACAAGCAGTCTAGAGATGGTGCAGGTCAGGGTGACAAGCAGTTGGGGAGAAATCCAGTGCTTTTATACTGTCTCTGAACATCAATCACGTTGGCACCTCCCTTCTACAGCACAAGGATGCTGGAACTTGACAGCTATATGGACCTTTCTCACATCTGTCGTCTGCACTCTGCTCTCTCGCCTACTGGAAGGAATCGCCTGTCCGTCTCATGTGGCTGATGAGAACACCTCTAACTTTCTAAATTCAGCTGCAGCCTCATGCTCCTTGCTCTTCTCTCTCTGACAGATGCATGTGCCAACTCAGGAGTGCAAAAAGTTTGCTGGATGATAAAAAATTAAATTAAATTAAAATCACAGTATGCCAATCTGAACTATACCTTATGTTTCATTAAGATTAGAAAGAAAAATCTCTGTATTCAAATGATAATTTTATGCTCCAATTAGTTTTTTCATTTTAATCAGTTCTTAATTAGTGGGTTTTTTAACTGTTCTTTTTTTGGATATGTGTATATTAATATGTCAAGCCAAATTTTTAAGTTGAATATCTTGTCTCATTTTTTCCTTGAAGAATGTCAAAGGTTTCTATTAAGGGCTACTTAGCATTGGCCTTTTTTCAAGAAACATCCTTTTAAAAAACTTCAGGGCAGATAAAAGAATGAAACAATAACACATGCTACAACATGGATGAAGCCTGAGAAAATTATGCTAAGTAAAAGAAGCCAAATAGCAAAAAATAGACTATAAAATAATACACCACATATTGTACAATCCCACTTATATGAAATGTCCAGAAGAGGAAAATCCAGAGTCAGAAAGTGGTTATTAGTGGTTGCCAAGGGGCAGGGGAGGTGACTGCTAATGGACACAGGGTTTCTTTTGGTGATGATGCAAATGTTCTGCAGTAAGATAGTGTGATGGCTGTACAACTTTATAAATATATTAAAAACCACTGAACTGTACACTTAAAAATATACGGGGAAAGTCAGATAGACCAGGAGCCATTGTTTTGATTCAAGACTGCAAACGGGCACGCAAATCTACCTTAAGATATTGGTAGGATGTATCCGATTTGGTCACTTTCTCCCAAAGCTTTCATGGAACTGATGGAGAAATATAAACTACCAAGTGGTCAGACTAAAAAAGACTCCTTACTTTCTTAGTTCACATGCATGGCACCTCAGAGATTAAGACTAAAATTAGTTTATATAAAAAGACAACCACCCGCGTGCCTTTATTGGTGTGTGGTTTCGAGATAATTTTCAAGAGACTTTGATTGATTTGTACTAAACCAGCCACACTGTCTCGTTTAATTTCCCTTGTGGCCAAGAGCGCAGCTGGTCAGACTTAGCTCTACCAAACTCTGTGCCAAGCTAACTTTTCATATAAGGATGGAAACTCAACTTAGAGCTCAGAGCATCATGCTTTAGCTATGTGGCGGGGGAGGGGTGAGAAAGGCCGGTCAAGACAGTGGACATCACATCCTACTACTGAGCACATTGTTTTGCTTTTTAAAAATATTCCTTTGCTCTTCGAGACTAAATTAATGTCAGCCAGAAAACAGCACATTCTGTAATACAAAGTTAGATGTAGCTTGAAAGAAAAAAAAAGTAGCCCTCCTGAGTCTGCTATGAGAATGCCAATTAATAAATGAAACAAGTTAAAGAGTCTAGAATTTGAAGTCAGACCCTTTGGTTCTCTTTCTAGACCTATTATTAACCAGCTGAGTTACTCTAAGAAAGTCAGGTGACCTTTCTAGTCCTCAGTTTCCTCTTGTGTAAAATAAGGAGCTTTAAAAATGACCTTTCAGGCCCCTACTGGCTTTACATTATGACTCTATTTGGAAAGTTCCTAAAAAAGAATCATTTTTCCCCCCCAGCATTCCCAGCACACTGAACACCACATATGAAAGGCACATAGGGTGGAGTGTCATATTGCAGAAGAATGTTTATAGTTATGGGCAGATTTCACACATGCCACAAAAGAGGTTCCATGCCATCTTTGACTTCTGCAGAAACCCCATTGGGTTTTTAATACACTGATCAGTTTACTGAAGTGAACATGTGTCAGGAAATAATTGCAACCCATGGATAAAGTATTTTATGACCTGAGGAACTTTTTGGTGATAAAGGACTTGGTCATAAAAAGACAAAACATTATTGGAGGAATTGGAAGTATGGACAAATTCTAGGATAAATGATTGTACAGTATATCAGATGGTTAAGGTAAATTTTAAAATTAGGATAAGTAGACATGTGTAATTTTCTCAGGACTGTTATTGTTTTGGGAACACATAACCCCTATTTTCGATCTTACACATTCATCTAGGAGGTTACAGACTCCTCAGCTGTACTCTCAGGAAGGGTTGGACTTTTTTTTTTTCTGTTATTAAATGCTTTGCTGGATTTTCCCTTTCACATCATTGAGAATGAAGTTTGTCCATTATAACACAAAACCACAAAATAACCACAGCTGAATCAAGATAGAAGTTATTTCTCCTTCACATAAAGCAAGTCCAAAAGCTCATGGTTTAGTCATTATAGTGGCTCAACGGAGTCATGAGGAATCCAGTCTCCTGCCTCCTGCTCTTAACGTCCTGCAGGTAACCTCATGTTCTAAAATAGCTGCTTGTGCTCTAGCCATTGCATCCATATTCCAGGAAGCAGGAAAGAAGGAAAAAGAATTCACTTTCTCCATTTTGAGGAGCCTTTTCTGAAGTGCTGCCCAACACACCTACTGTATCCCGCAGGTCAGAACTTGATTACATAGCCATATCTGGCCACAAAAAAACGCTGGGAAATGGAGGCTTTTATTCTATGTGGAAATGGGCTCAGCTAAAAATTGGGGTTTTGTTACTAAGGATAACAAACACACCTACTGTATCCCGCAGGTCAGAACTTGATTACATAGCCATATCTGGCCACAAAAAACCGCTGGGAAATGGAGGCTTTTATTCTATGTGGAAATGGGCTCAGCTAAAAATTGGGGTTTTGTTACTAAGGATAACAAGGGGAACGGATGTTGGCTAGGCATGTCAATCTCAGCCACACCTTTGAAAACAAAATCAATGATGTTCCCTGCATCAACCGAAGAGTATGAAGTATGAAACATAAGTCAACAATTTCATCCTCTCCCCAACCTGGTCCTAACTCCAAGGTGGGCTATGCAAACACAAACAAATTTACAGATATTCATACGTAGGGAATTCTTCATCTATGTTTTATGAATGGGATCATATTATTTATATTACTCTTCAACTTGCTCTTTCCATTTAACCCAACATGGACATCCCTCCATGGTAATATATAGAGACATTTCAGTCTTCCTGACAGCTAAATAATTGTTTATGGTATGGATGTCCTATCATGTGTCATATTTTCTTGATTACTTCCCTTTTGATGGACGTTCAGCTTCTTTTCAGCATTTGACTACCACAATTAATATTGGAATCAACATCATAGAAAAACAGTAAAAAGCAGTGCTGGTACGACTTCCTGCTAGCTGGGGGGAAATAAACAGCTTTAGACCCCTCGCTTACACAATGTAGAAAAACAAATTCTAGAAGAAATAAAGTTTTAAATTTTAAAAATAAAATAATAAACATATTTAAAGAAAATGTGTAAGAATATTTGCTAACCTTGGTAGAGAGATTTTTTTTTTAAGTAAGACAGAAAATCTAGAAGCCATAGAAGAAAAAGTGACAGATTTGAATAAACAAAAATTTAAAAACTCTTTTACAGCAAAAGACATCATAAAAATCAAAAAGTAAAAAAAAAAATTATTTGGAACACATAGAGACAGAGTTAATATCACTAATAAAAAATAGAGGAAAGGATTTGAAAAAAAGGAATTCACAGAAAAAGAAATAGAAATCACCAATAAACATGAAATACTACTTAACCTTTAGGGAAAATGGAAACAAACAATGAATAATGACATCTCATACATCATTATGTTGATAACTTTTTGGTTTTATTTGATAGCATCCAGGGTACAAGAAAACAGGCAGTTTTATTACTGATTAAACTGTTGGATAGGCAACCTTTTGGGAAAGCAGCCTAGCAAAAAATCTGTTAAGATTTAAACTATGCATTTGCTCCGGCAATCTCACTTTTAAAGAATCTATTCTACTAATTTTAAAGTATCTATGTACAAGGTTAAAGTCCTTTTTCATTCCTAATAAATATTTTTATTTTTTCTCTTTCCATTAATAAGTTTTCCCAGGGTATAACTATGTTTATTGGTACTTTGAAAGAACCTCTTTATGGTTTCATTATGTGTTCTCTTCCTAATTTCCTTTGGTCAAGTTTGTCATTGTCTTTCTTTTTTAGGTTGAGGATTTAGTTTAGACTTTATCTTCAGCCTAGGGCTTTAGCCTTATCACACAGATTTCTATTTAATGTACTCACCTTTTTATTAATTTCTGAATAATCTGCAATTTCAGTTGTAATTTTTTCACCTATCCAGGAGTTATTTAAAAGGGCATTTCTCAATTTATAAGGAATTAAGATTTTCTCATAGTTTTCTTTTTTAAATTAATGTTTTATTGAGGTGAAATTCATATAACATAAAATTAGCAAATTTTTAAAAATGAAAATGAAATTTTATTAATATTATTTTTTACATTCCAGGATGTTGTTGCAGAGCAGTTGGGAGGGAGGGGGAGAGGGGAAAGGGGAAGGAAATGGGATGGAAGAAGGAGGAGAGAAATGAAATTTTATTAATATTATTTTTTACATTCCAGGATGTTGTTGCAGAGCAGTTGGGAGGGAGGGGGAGAGGGGAAAGGGGAAGGAAATGGGATGGAAGAAGGAGGAGAGAGGAGGGGTGGGGTTGAGGCCTGTGGCACCCCCTCATTCCCACAGGGGAGACTGAGGGGCTTCCAGTGATGGCTAAGTCATTACTAGGCTGGGTGCAGTTGTCACGGGGTGTGGAAAAGCCTTCACCCCACACTGTCCCAGCTCAGGCCCCCGAGGCCCTTCTTGCTGCAGTTTGGTGGTCGTCGCTGGGCTGGTTGCATGTGTTGGGGGGTGTGGCCAAGGCCCGAGGACCCCCACCACCTCTGCTTGAGAGAGTCCGAGGTGCTTCCTGCGATGAAAATTATCCATTTTAAAGTGAACAATTCAGTGGCATTTAGTACATTCAGAATGTTGTGTAAGCACCACCTCTATCATAATTCCATAATATTTTCATCACCCCAAAAGGAAACCCAGTACCCATTAAGCAGTAACTCCCCATTTGCCTCCCTGTCTAGCCCCTGCTAACCACCAATATGTTTTCTGTTTCTGTGGATTTACCTATACTGGATATTTCACATAAATGGGATCTTATAATATGTGACCTTTTGTGGCTTTTTTCACCTAACATGATGTTTTTGAGGGTCATTCACAATGTGGTGTGTGTCAGTAATTCATTTCTTTTTATGAATAATACACTATCATATGACTATACCACAATTTATTTATCCATTCTATCATTGACAGACATTTGAGTTGTTTCCACCTTTTGTGAATAGTGCTACTATGAACATGTATGTATTTGTATTTGTTTGAGTACCTGATTTCAATTCTTTTGGATATATGTCAAGGAGTGGGATTGCTGGGTCATATGGAAATTCTATGTTTAATTTCTTGAGTTGAACCGTTAACTGAGAAAATGTTTTCTATAGCAGTTGCACCATTTGCATTCCCACCAGCAATGGATGAAGGTTCTAATTTCTGCACATCCTTACCAACACTTTTTATGTTCCTTTTTTTTTTTTTTTAATTTTTTTTATCATATCCATCCTAGAGGATGTGGGGTTGGATCTCACTGACATTTTGATTTGCATTTCTCTAATGACTGATAATGCTGAGCATCTTTTCATGTGCTTGTTGACTATTGGTATATTTTCTTAGGAGAAATGTCTATTCAAGTCCTTTGCCCATTTTTAAAACTGAGTTGTCTTTTTGCTGTTGAGTTGTAGGAGTTCTTTATATATTCTGAATACTAGACTCTCATTTGATATATGATTTACATATATTTTCCCATTCTGTAGATTGTTTTTTCATTTTCTTGATAATGTCCTTTGATGCATAAAAGTTCTTAATTTTGATGAAGTCCAATTTATCTATTTTTTCTTTTGTTGTTGTCATACCTAACAACCAATTGCCAAATCCAAGGTCCTAAAGGTATGCCCCTATGTCTTCTAAAATTTTTATGGTCTTAGCTCTTACATTTAGGTTATTGGCACATTTTGAGTTAATTTTTGTTTCAAATAGCAGTCCAAATTAATTCCTTTGCATGTGGGTATCCAATTGCCCTAGCACCATTTGTTGAAGAGATTTTTTCCCCTCATTTAATGGTCCTGGTATCCTACTTGAAAATCAATTGGCCATAGATGTGAAGGTTTATTTCAAGGCCCTCAATTCTATTCTGTTGGTCTATATGTCTGTTCTTATACCTGTACCATACTATTTTGATTACTGTGGCTTTGCAGTAAGTTTTGGCATTGGGAAGTGTGAGCCCTGAGCCCTACAACTTTATCTTTAACAATATTGTTTTGGCTATTCAGGGCTCCTTGAAATCCCATATAAATCTTAGGATCAGCTTTTCAGTTTCTTTGGAAAGGCAACTGGAATTTTGATAAGGATTGCACTGAATCTGTACATGGCTTTGGGTAGTATTGCCATCTTGACAGTATTAGCTCTTCCAATCCATGAACGTGAGATGTTTTCCCATGTATTTAGGTCTTCACTAATTTCTTTCAGCAGTTTTGTAATATTCAATGTCCAAGTCTTTCACCTCCTTAGTTAAATTTATTGCTAGGTATTTTATTCTTTTGAATGCTGTTGCATTACGGAATTATTTTCTTAATTTCCTTAATGAGCTTTTCCTGGCTGATGTATAGAATTGCAACTGATTTTTGTGTGTTAATCTCATACTCTGCAACTTTGCTAAATTTGTTTATTAGCTCTAGTGTGTGTGTGTGTGTGTTTGTGTTTTCTGGGATTTTCTACATATATAATTATGTCATCTGCAAATAGAAGTAGTTTTATTGTTTCCAATTTTAATGCCTTTTAATTTCTTTTTCTTGCCTAATTCTCTAGCTAGAACTGGCAATATGATGTTTAAAAGCAGTTGTGAAAGTGGGCATCTTGTCATTTCCCTGATTTTAAGGGCAAAGCTTTCAGTCTTTCTCCATTGAATATAATGACTTTTTCATAAATGCCCTTTATCATGCTGAGGACATTCTTTTCTATTTCTAGTTTTCTGAGAGATTATTATTATTATTATTATTATTATTATTAAAGGTGTTGGATTTTGTCAAGTGCATTTTCTGCATCAATTGAGATAATTGTGTAGGTTTTTTCTCTTCATCCTATTAATGTGGTGTAACATTGATTGATTTTCATATGTTGAGCCACCCCAGCATTCCAGGGATAAATCCCACTTAGTCATGGGGTATAATCATTTTAATATGCTGTTTGGTTCAGTTTGCTAGTATTTTATTGAGGATTTTTGCATCTATATTCATAAGGGATGTTGGTCTGTACTTTTCTTGTAATATCTTCATTTGGTTTTGGTATCAGGATAATACTGGCCTCATAAAACTAGTCAGAAAGTGTTTCCTCCTCTTCTATTTCTTGGAAGAGTCTGAGAAGGATTAGTGTTAACTTTTTAAAAAATGTTTAGTAGAATTTACTAGTGAAGCCATCTGGTTCTGGACTTTGTTGGGAAGTTTTTTTATTGGTTATTGATTCAACCTTTTTACTTGTTATAGGTCTGTTTAGATTTTCTATTTCCTCTTGAGTCTCATTTGGTAATTTGAATATTTCTAGGAATTTGTACATTTCATCTAGGGTATCTAATTTGTTGGCATACAGTTGTTTATAGTATTCTTTTATCCTATATTTCTGTAAAGTCAGCAGTAATATCTCTACTTTCCTTTCTAATTTTAGTTACTGTGTCTTTTCTCTTTTATTCTTTGTCAGTCTAGCTGAACGTTTGTCAGTTTTGTTGATCTTTTCAAATAACCGACTTGGTTTCATTGACTCTATATTTTTTTATTCTCTATTTAATTTATTTCTGCTTTAATCATTATTTCATTTGCCCTAATCATTATTATTTCTTTCTTTCTGCTAGCTTTGGATTAATTCTGCTATTCTTTTTCTAGTTTCTTAAGATGTAAAATTAGGATATTAATTTGATGTCTTTCTTCTTTTTTTAATGTAGATGTTTATTGCTATAAATTTCCCTCTTAGCATTGCTTTCACTGTATTCCACGAATTTTGGTATGTTTTTCTTTTGTTTTCATTCATTTCTTGGTATTTTCTGACTTTCCTTGTGATTTCTTATTTGACCATTTGATTGTTTAATGGTGTGCTGTTTAATTTCCACATAGTTGTGAATTTTCTGGTTTTCTTTTGCTATTGATTTCTAACTTCATTCTATTATAGTCAGAGAAGATGTGTGTAATTTAAATTTTTAAAAATTTATTAAGACTTGTTTTCTGACCTAACATATGGTCTAACTTGAAGAATGTTCAATGTACACTTGGGAAGAATGTGTGCTCTTCTATTGTTGAGCAAAGTGTTTTATATATGTCTGTGAGGTCTAGTTGGTTTGAAGTGTTGTTCAAGTCCTCTATTTCCTTACTGATCTTTTGTTTAGATGTTTTATACATTACAAAAGTGGGATGTTGAAGTCTCCAACTATTATTGTAAAACTGTAACTTTCAGTTCTGTCAATGTTTACTTCATATACTTGGAGGCTCTGTCATTTAATGTGTGTGTTTATAATTGTCATATCTTCTTGATAAATAGGCTCATTTATTAATACATAATGTCATTCTTTGTCTCTTGAAATAACTTTTTAATTAAAACTGATTTTATCTAAGATTGATGTTGACTTCTGTTGCTTCCTGGCAATAAATAATATTCAACCATAAATAAATAAACTGATTGGGGGAAAATCCTTTTATACCTAATGGAAGCATTTCCAATAAAATATTATTTTGCGCTTAATAATTATTTATCAATATTATCTTTTATGTTGCTTTAATCAATTTTGTAAAATAATACTCATAACAAGAACTTAATTCCAAATACATTTTTAAAAACACTTTAAAGTCTTGTGGTCACAGAAAAAAATGTTTTTAAAAATTTCAATTTGTATGTCTTGAGACAGAGAAATATAAGGTGATAATTTCTTTTTAGCTTTTTAAGGCAAAAAAATATATTAAATGGAAATAGAATCCTGTGAGGTCATTGGAATGAAAATATTTATTCAGAGAGAGATGGAATAATGTTAAATTTCTAGTGGTCAAAGAGCTTATTTGTATGTTTTTAATATACTATGGTGGGTAGCATAACACTATGGCATTTTTATTCCAAGGAAGATATTTAAAGTAGGTACAGTTTTATTTTTATTTTTAAAGTCAACTTTTATAGAATGCTGAAAATTACAGTCTTTGTTTCTATTCAAACTTATGAAAGAAAATTTTGAATATCAATTTGGAAATGTATGAAAATTATCCAAAAAATTTTACAAGGTGTTATTAGTCAGCTTGGGATGCCATAACAAAATACCTTAGATTGGGTGGCTTAAACAACTGAAATATATTTCTCACAGTCCTAGAGGCTGGAAGTCTGAGATCAGGGTGCTCACATGGTCAGGTTCTAGTGTGTGCCCTCTTCCTGGCTGGAGGACAACTGCCTTCTCACTGTGTCTTTACATAGTAGAGAAAGACAGAGCAAGCTCTCCTGTCTTTTCTTAAAAGGACATTAATACATCATGAGAGCTCCACTCTCATGAGCTCTGCTAAAACTAACTACCTTCCAAAGACCTCATTTCCAAATACTATCACACTGGGGGGTTAGAGCTTCAACATATTAATTGGGGGGAGGGGACACCATTCAGTCCATACCAGAAGGTATGTGAATAAAATAGTTTGAGACCTCTGTTTAGATGACAATTTTGGAAGAAGACAGTGACCAGGAGGAAGGGGCTCATGGGTCTAGGTGGCAGTAGACAGACCGTGCCTGCCTATCCCCCTACTTTTCCCTCTCTTCCTCTGCCTGGGCCCTTGGGAGGGGGAACTTTCCCCAAGATTCAGCCCCTGGTTCTCTGCTGTCTGTGTACATTCTCTACCTTGGTGAGCTACTCCCCTTTCACATTCTCAGTTATTACTGTGGGAATGACTCCCAGAACCCACCTCTGACCTTGATCCTGAACATCCAATTCTGAATCTGAATATTCTGTATGTTGAATATTAAAAATTTAATAAGTTAGATATAATAACAATTGCTAAAATTGTTATGCCTCCTTCCAGTTTTTTCCTATGCATATTTTGTGGAGGTGTTGAGTTTTAACTAATCTCATGCCAAGCAGAGATGTAGGATCTAAAATGAAATTACTCAAAATCCAAAAGAAAGCAGGTTATCAAGTAATTTATTTTTTAATTTTATTTTTAAAATGAAATTACTCAAAATCCAAAAGAAAGCAGGTTATCAAGTAATTTATTTTTTAATTTAATTTTTATTTTTTCCTTTTTGTCTTTTTTCGTGTCTGGCAACAGATCACAACCCTCAGTGTCGCGCCCGTACCGGACCGGGACCGGCAACGGGATCGCAACCCTCGGCGCTGCGCCCGCACCTCGCTCAGCCAGTGAGCGGGAACCGGTCTGTATGTGGGATCCGAACCCTAGGCGGGAGCGCCTCAGCGCTCCCAAGCGGCGCCCTGCAGCAATGCGCCACCGGGCCGGCCCAGGTTATCAAGTAATTTAAAATTTGAAGGATGACTTCACAGAATTATAACTGACATTCTTACATCTACCAGTTCTCCCTACAATGAACAGCCTCATTCTGTGTGAAACAAGAAAGAACAAGTGGTGTAGGTGGTGAAGGTTTGGTGAATTTGTAAAATTTTTGCAAGGCTGTGCTAAGTAATGGCTAAGTGAATTCTCTGTCTTTCTCTGTGTGTGCGTGTGCGTGTGCGTGTGTGTGTGAAATTTGTCCTGTGTGCACTTGTAGCTACCAGGACAGTGATGTTTGTATCTACTACATTATAAATTGATATTATGAATAATTGATCTTTAAATTTAGCATTTCAGTAAACGAACAGTGATAAAATTACAGATGCTCCCGCAAATATTTTACGGAAATCCATTTCATTTTTAAAAACTTTCTTGCACAAAATGTTCCTGGACTCATTCTTGGAATGAAAAAGAAAGAAGAATGCCTTCTTGAAATTCTTTAGTGTGACTTTGAGTTTTATCTCACACCAAGTACAAGTTCGTACTGGAAGACTTGTGGGCTATCAATAGAACTCTGCTCACCCGCCTTATTTTAAAGCTGAAGCATGTTAAGCCCTCTAAGCCTCTCCTCATAAGACATACCCTTCATCTCCCAAATTAGTCCTGGTGCCTTTGCTGGATTCCTTCCAAGACTTGGATGTTCTTTTAAGCTTCATGTCCTACCACACGCTATGCGGTAGGCCACAAGTAGTAACGGTTTCTTTGCCTTAAAGATCTCCTTTAATTTATGGACACTAACAAGTTTCAACCTCCATATCAATGACTCCTTGCTTATAATGCTTCTTGGAAAAACACAAAAATTTTCCTAACTCTGATGAATATAGATCACATTGCAATAGATTTATCTTTAGTCAGAAACCAGAAAACAAAACAGAAAAATCAAAGTACAATGTAATTTAGAGGTCCCTGACCTTGACCCACGATTTCCCACTTAGGTCTTTGATCCTACCATTTCCTGCAGCTGAAGCAGCATTCCCTCTCACCACGGTTGTTCCAAAGCTCATCCATTTTAGAATGAACTCAAACGTGACTTCCTCCACAAAATCTTCTCTGATGCTCCAGCTGGAAATAACCTCTGACTTCTCTGAAAACTTAGTGCATCCTCCTTGTATGGTAATTACGGTCTTGTCTACTTCCTATTGTATGTCTTATTGTTTAAACCAGAGAACTCAACCTGGCAGCCTATGAGCTAAATACAGTTTGCAGTTTTGCTTTGTTTTTGTTTTTTTGGTGGCCGGCTGGTACAGGAATACGAACCCTTGACCTTGGTGTTATGAGGCTGTGCTCTAACCAATTAGCTAACAGGCCAGCTGTCCGTTTGCAAATAAATTTTATTTCCCACACTTGTTTCATATGAAAAAATATAAAAATTATATGAAATATGAATTTCTGGCTTCTCTTGACAATAATGGGTCAGGTAGAAACAAGAAGCTGGAAATCAGCAGAGGTCACGCCTGTGGGCTTCTTGTTAACTGCCCAGCCCACATGAGCATTTGAATTTGCAATACTTAGTCTAGACTGTAGTATTCTTGAGGAAGGATATTGTCTTAATGATCTTTATAGTTCAGAGCTTGTAGTAAACAATAATTTGTAACTGAAAAAAAAGTAAATGGGTTGAGTGGCAAGTATTGTGTTTTTTAAGTGACTTTGAAGTTACACTGTTGGGACCAATTCCTCCCTCTCTCCTGTTTCTTCAAAACATCATTCAGAATCTGTCAGTATCTTCTCACTTCTGCTTTGTGGGGAAAGCTTGGAGATACAAACCGAGAAAGTGCAGCACCCTGCCCCTTCCTGTAGGGGACTATTTGAGGTCACAAGAAATAAGCACATGAAATAATCTGGAGTCAGACAGACTTGGGTTTATACCTTGACTCTACACTCAAAATCTTGTGATGTTGGGTAAATTATTTAACCTCTCTGAGCTTAGCTTCCTTATATTTTGGTGGCCCTTTTCTGAGATCTAGATTGGGACAATAATCATCTCTCCCCCACAGAGATGTGGGAGGATTAAATGAGCTAACACAGGTGAAGCCCGTGGCACAGTGTCTGAACATGGTAAGTGTTCTCCAGATGGAAGGGGTTATTATTGACAGCTTAATGATCCAGAGTCATCTATGGTATAGATGGGAACATCTAATCAGTATACGGTATTCACCATGCTCTGTTTTCCATCCAGTCTGTATTATCAGGCAATTTGCTGTAGTCTACTGAAGATGGCTCCTTAATATTTAGACTTCTCTCCTGTGTGATTGCTGACTGTGTGGGTGTGAC
>NW_007728053.1:25533-29599 GCF_000696425.1 Galeopterus variegatus | reverse complement strand
CCATCCAGTCTGTATTATCAGGCAATTTGCTGTAGTCTACTGAAGATGGCTCCTTAATATTTAGACTTCTCTCCTGTGTGATTGCTGACTGTGTGGGTGTGACGGAAAAGATCAGTTTGTCACCAGGAGTCCTTTTGCACTGTGGACATGTAAAGGCCAGCCCTTGGTCTGCAGCTGCAACTGCTATTTGTAGCACTAGGGCCTGTGTGATGAGATTCTGGGGCTCTGATTTATTTTCTGCCCTGCGCCTTTGTTTGAAAAGACCCCAGTCATGCTCAGCTGCCCTGACCGTCGCTGCTGTCACACAGTGCCCTCATTTTGCCTCACTGGTCGAAGGTGTGCAAGTTCAAAATTCCTCTCTCAGGTCTCTCCCAGAAAATTCACGAAATCTCCATCATCTAGTAAATGTTTATGGTGTCCCAGGCCTCCTGCTAAGCATTTTTCATGTATTATCTCATTCAGTACTCACAAAACTCTAGGAGGTGGGTAGTGTTGTTATTCTCATTTTAAGATGAGGAAATGGAGATACAAGGAGGTTAAATAATTTTCCAAAGCTCACAGTTAGTAAGAGGTTAAGCCTGTATTTGAAAACAGATATGTTTCCTTGAATCCAATGAGGAAATGGAGATACAAGGAGGTTAAATAATTTTCCAAAGCTCACAGTTAGTAAGAGGTCAAGCCTGTATTTGAAAACAGATATGTTTCCTTGAATCCATGGTCTTAACCATTAAGCATGCTTCCTCAAATAAATTTAGGTAAATATCATTCCTTTGAAAACATATTTCTTCTAACCTGAGTTGTTTATTGCTCTCTTAACATGACAAAGAATCATCACGGTGGCTGCCGGCAACATTACTTTAAGAACTCTGAATAGTATTTGGGCTAAGTGAGGCAGTGTAGTGATCAGTTACAAAGTCTGCAGCGCACTTTTAGAGTGTATATCTTTTGATTACGAAGGGGGAGTGTCCATAAATAAAAAAAGGCTTAGTGTCTTAATTTTGAAGGCTATATCAATAGAATGACTTCAAGAGTTAGGATCACAAGTAAGACAAAGTCCAAAGTATCATTTAAAATATTCCTGAAAGTTAAATTGTTCTTAGTTTCCATCAAGGAAAATAGAAAAACATTTTCATATCTTAGAACCCCATCAAATTCAAGGTCTTTCAAGTTAAATTAAAAAACAAAACAAAACAAACAAACAAAAAAAAACAGCCCACAAACATTTACCTATACCCAAATCCTGTTAAGGTGTATAGCATTTGATATAAATGAGAAACATTATGCATGTATCTTAAGAGCTAAAGAAACACAAAATACAAGCAAGTGTTGGCCTGGTTCGGAGTAGGTCTGGAGTTGCAGACACTGAGCACAGACAGAGAGCTGTGTCGTGAGAGTTAAAGGCCAACTTCCTTTCAAGTTTCAAAGCCCCCCACACAGCGCCCATAAAACAGAGCTCAGGATGACAGTAGAGTGCAGAGAAAATCCCCAAACATTTCTGGAGCTCCAGGTCTCAAGTTAGGACAAAATCTCTAGTCCTAAATGACCTCCATTAATTGCAGTGGTATTTGTCTTTATGGTGAGAGGACAATCTCAGTTAACTAGTATAGTAATCATCTTCATTAAGTGAGAATGCATTGTTTAAAACTCCGAGAAGATTTAGAACTAAGTGTAGAAAAGTATCAGAAAATCAAAACCAATGTATTAATATTTTGCATTAATATTTGGTGCTTATATTGTGCTATTTAAGAGACAATCTTGTAATTCTAATTTAAAATGTGGAACTGAGTAATTAATTTAGACTTGTGGTTTTAAGTTAAACCCCCACTGAGTTAATGAGCAGCATTAGAGAATTTTATTTTACATACATGTGTGCACATACACAACAGTTGTTTGTGTATTTAAGGATTTATTTAATATATAAAAGTAAAATATTTAAAAAAAAACAAATAGATTAAATTTATAAAATCCAGCCTATTAGAGTGATGTGCTGTTTTAGGAAAATAATTTAGCTTTAGCTAACTAGGTTTGTAAATGAACAATATTATTATGATATCTCCTTAAAAGGGATGGCTAAATTTTGCCAGAGATAACAATATAATAATTATATCTGTAAATTGAATATAAAAGCTTTAAAAAATTAGGTCTATGAATGTTTAATTATTATATATTTAGTACCAATCGTTTATTCCAACGTAACTTTCTGAATAATCTTTTCTGCATACGAAAGCCTCCATAGCACCCTAAACCTTCCGTGTACAGGAAGCATCTCTTACTTGTCGTTTGATTCAATCCCAGTCTCCAGAGATAACCAAGACTCAGTGGCCAATCCTTACAGGGGGGCTCAATTCAATTCAGCTCAACACCCACTTACTGAGCACCTCCTCTGCACCTACCATGGTGTTGGCACTGGGTGTTCAACTATGAAGAAGACCCAGTGTTGCCCTCAAGGAACTTACAGTTTGCTGGGGAGACAGACGAGTAAACAGTTCACCTAGTGGCAGCTCACCACATTGTTGTCCTCATGGTGGAGGGATGGGTTGGGCACCTCTTCAATACCAGCCAGTGGCCTAGAGCTCATTAATGCTGAGGCCATATTGTCATTGTTGGTCTACTACAGTTTGTTGGGGACACCATGAAACTATCCAAGAAGTCAGATTTGGTTTCTTTCATTGGTTGAAGAAGAGTATGTCACTCCTGCATAAAGAATTTCTCAGAATCAGAGCTGCATTAGCTACACAGAATGGCCGCCGCTTCTGCCATCTTCCTTACCAGGGTTAACAGCTCCACCATCAACCCAATCAGCCAAACCAGAATATTTGACTCCTCATTAACTCCACCACCCTCCAAGATCCACTAAGTCTATTTCCACTGTAACACTGTGGTCATTTCCCCTCTCAGGGACAAAGGGAGATTATCAATTGCAAGTATAGACCAAATCTTCAGTTACACTTATATATCTTTGACTGTGTGTGACTTGCCTCCTGGGACAATTCCCGAGTAGATCTACAGTCACATCCCGAAATGTACATAAATGAACTAAATATCCAACAGCGTTTTAAAAATCCTACAGCTCGTATGTCATCTTGGGTTCTCCATGCAGGACCGTGGACATCTTCCATAAAGCTTGGGTCTGTTTTATAATCCCTATTAGGGAATTCTAAGTTTTCTCCAGAAAGGTCCTAAAGAAGGAGGAAGTTCAGACATGGTATCCAAGATACCATGATACAAAGGTACCTCTTAGGCCTTCCTATACAGGGTTTAAGAACTTCCCTGCAAAGGTCCTTCTGATCCTCAGGGCTGTGTGGACGGGCTGTCTGATCTTCCGAGGTGAACACCACAAAGCAAATGTTTTAAAACTGAAAGTAGGACAACCCACTTGGGAAAATGCTTGACGGTATTTACAAAAGCTCAGTGTGACCCAGCAATTCCATTCCTGGGCTTATACCCAACAGAATGCTTTCTTATGCTCATGATAAGACAAATAAAAGCATTATTCATAATACCAAAAAAACTGGAGATAATCTAATCATACCACAATTTATGAGGGATAAATTGTGGTGCATTCACACAAGAGAATATTAGGTAGCAATAAGAATATACGATACAAATTAATCTTGCAAAACTAATGCTAAACAAAAGCTGCCAGACAGAAAAAACATACTCTATGATTCGATTTTATGCAGAACAAAACAGACAAAATCTAACTTTTGCTGTTAGAAGTTGTAATATCCTGTTTCTCTGTCTAGATGCTGGTTACATCAATGTATTGTGTTTGTGAAAATTAATTGAATTATACCCTTATCCATGTACTTTCCACATGTATGCTATATTTCAATAATATTTTTAATTGGAACAACAAAATAAAGTGTTTTAGCTGTTAAAAAAAGCTACACTCAGAACATGAGATTTGCTTCAAAATAATACAGGAAGGAGGGAACTTAGTAGAATATAAATCAAACAAGATTGGCTATGAGTTGGTAGTTCAAGCTGGATAATAGGTCATTTCATAATATCCATAGAATGAAGACCCACTCTACTATTCTTAGGTTTAAATTTTTCGTTAATA
>NW_007728053.1:21396-24678 GCF_000696425.1 Galeopterus variegatus | reverse complement strand
TACTGTTTTCTGTCTATTACAGTTAGTTATTTCACCACATCTACTTAGACTTTTTTTTTTTTTTTTTTTTTTGCGATTTGAGGGCATTCATGCATTCCGTCTAGTTTTTGTAGGAACAACTTTCACAGTCATATTTCATTTGTTTACTTAACATTTAACTAAATTCCAATAACAAAAAATACTGGCATAAACAGATTTGGGAACAAATAATTCTCTTGATAAGCTTGTAACTCAACTGGTAGGAGAAATGAGCCTGTGCACTTAAAAGTAATCCAGGGTGCTAGAAGCATCGGTCAGTATATTTTTTTAGAGGGAGTGAAAAGAGGTGATTTATTTTGCCAGTCAGGTGGAGATAGCTAAGATGGTAAATAGCTATTATTTCTTGACTGTGTACTATGAGTCATGAGCCATGCTGAGCATTTTGCGTACATTATTCCATTTAATGCTTACATTCTGCACACATAATTCTATTTAATCCTTACAATATGCCTCCAAAATTGTCATCTCCATTTCACAGAAGCCAAGAGAGTGAGTTTTGGAGAAATTGAGTAATTTGTCCAAACATATAAATATTTAGAAAGTAGAAAAGAATTTGAACTGGGCTGTCTTCAACACCCTGTCCCCGCCCATGGCGCATTGCTTCTCCTGTCATGAGAGCTGGGGAGAAGAGTGAGTTTTGGAGAAATTGAGTAATTTGTCCAAACATATAAATATTTAGAAAGTAGAAAAGAATTTGAACTGGGCTATCTTCAACACCCTGTCCCCGCCCATGGCGCATTGCTTCTCCTGTCATGAGAGCTGGGGAGAAACGATAAGACTCTTCGCCAGTACCTAAACTAGGAGAACTCATTTGGCCTCTCATTGGAAGTTGCAAAGCCTCACATCATCATTAAGGGCTTACTCGTTGGGGGATGGGGCCAGACACTGGAGGAAGCCAATGGTCCAGCTTCATCCTTTCTTAGGAAACTGGCTCTGAAAGGAGAAAAACACTGGCAAGGACGAGGTCATAAATGGTAGCCATGAGGCACTCTCAGCAAGAAAAGCTTACTTTCTTTAGACAATTTTTAGGAGTATCTTCAGACCTTTACAAATTCTCTCTTCTCTCCTTAACTGCCTTGGTTATATCATTAGCACAATCCACTTGTCCCCTTCTGAGGTGTTTTGTTTTGTTTTTGGAGGCTGGACAGTACGGGGGATCCAAACCTGTGACCTTGGTGTTACCAGCACCACGCTCCCCCAAGCGAGCTAACCCACAGCCCTGCCCACTTCTGAGGAAGGGAGAAAAAGCTTCAGATTTTAACCAGGTGCTTCGAGGATGCTCAGAGAATATGAAATGGAAAATATCTTTTTGATTTAGATAGATGGGTTGCCACTCTATTACACATCAGAATTTCCTGGGGAAACTTTTAATAAATAACTTTTCATAAATAATGTTGAGTCTTTACTGCCTTGCCCAAACCCACATTCTGATTTAGTTGGGGTGAGAGAGGGCCCTAGCATCAGTATTTTCTTTTATTAACGTTCCCCCAAGGTGATGAAAACATGCAACCAAGGTTTCAACCACAGGTCTCAACAGTCAGACTTTTTTAAAAAATAGATTTTCTTCTATATAAAGTATACAACATGGTATGAGATACATATTGATAATAAAATGGTTACTTTAGTGAAACAAATGAACATACCCATCATCTCAATAATTACCTACTTGTGTGTGTGTGTACATGTGGCAAAAGCAGCTAAAATCTACTCATTTAGCAAAAATCCTGAATTCAATACAATATTACTACCTACAGTCTTTGTGTTGCACGTTAAGTCTCTAGACTTGTTCATCCTCCATGTCTGTGATTTTGTATACTTTGACCTATGTCTCCCTATTTCTTTGCCTCCTCCACTCTTGCCCCTGGTAAACCACCATTTTATTCTCTACCTCTGTATTTTCTACTTTTTAAAAATGATTCCACATGTAAGTGAGATCATACAATATTTTTTTTTATGTGTCTGGCTTATGTGACCTAGTGTAGTGTTCTCCAGGTTCATCCATGCCGTGGCAAATGACAGGCAAACATCACCTCGCTCTCTAACTTTATAATTTCAACAGGCCTGTTCTTCATTTGTGGCTGATCATTGACACTTCAGCTTCTTTTTCAAGGAGCTCATGATCTAATAGCCATCAGTAAATCACAGAAAGTTGTTAAAAAGGAATCTTGTAGTGAACAGTTTTGTGATTATTCTTTTAAAAACCTAATTGAGTATTGTATCATATACTGTTCATAAGTCATCTTGAAAAAAATCAGTTTTCTCCCCAATTTCCTACCAAAGTTATCATATATCTTTTCCTTCAAATCTCAAGTTAAGCAAAGATGGAGTTCTGGTGCTGTCTAGACTCAGACTGACCAAGATATTATTTATTTATTTATTTTTATTGAAAAATAATTGATTAAACACATTTGTCGGGTACAGAGTTGAATATCAATACCTACGTACAATGTGTGATGATCAAATCAGGATAATGAGCATGTTCGCCATTACAAGGAGATTTCAGAAAAGACAATGTTGTAGCTAAAAAGGAAAAAAAATGTGTTTGCATAAATAAGGGAGCAAATAATTCTACATTATATAACTTTTTAAATTAAAAAAATTCACCACTTATTTTTTTCTCCAATATCATGATATTCTGGGAAAGGGGGGTGTCAACCTAATGATGTGTTCTGCTAAATTAGAACAAAACAAAGATATTTTTTGTATTTTATTGGTCCATATCACCTCATTGTTCATGAAATATTCTGTTACAAAAGATCTAGATATTTTTTAAGGACTATACTTTTCCAGGCTGTGGTGATAGTAAGCAAACCCCATATGTCATAGCATAAAACCTTCCTCAGAGGACACAAAGAACAGTTTTCACAGTGCTACATGACACAGTTGGCCAAATGTATCATAGATTGCGGGGGCGCCTCCCACTCATAAGATTAAAGCCTGATAAAGATCTTTTAATGAAACACAGTGCTTGCAGGGCCTCATCATGAAGGAATGATGGCGAGGCCTCATCATGGGAGAAGATGCCGGCATTCCACCCTGATATTCTGGAGCTCTGTGTGCTTAATGATGGCGAGGCCTCATCATGGGAGAAGATGCCGGCGTTCCACCCTGATATTCTGGAGCTCTGTGTGCTTGTTATTTTATTCTTTGCTGCCTCATAACTATCGCTCTGGGAGACTTGGAAGTAGGATTCAAAATTATACTAAAATATTTAATCATACTAATGATACTTATGATTATGGA
>NW_007728053.1:11638-20988 GCF_000696425.1 Galeopterus variegatus | reverse complement strand
TTACAAGAGGAAATTAGAGACATAAGTAATACTCATTTGTCCATTTCCCCTGATGAGAACTTAGCTGCTGATATTTTTCAAAATATCAAATCAACTATATTCCATAGTACATTTTTTACTAATATGATTCAATATGGTTTGATTGGCTTTTGTATTTTTATTTTGATCCTTTTTCTTCCAGTCATCTTCAGAGTGATTTCAGGCATGTTTAGGCACATGCAAATCCAGGAAGGTATGTTTCAATTATTCACCAAGAAGGAAAAACCTCCTTCTTTTGCCACCTCTAAGAGCTGAACTGATTGGCCAAAGACGGGTAAGTGGGTTTCATCCTCACACCACCTAAGACAGGACAACTGCCTTTGCTGCAGTCTGATCCTATGATGGGTTCCGTGTGTGGGATGGATGACCCCAACCTAAGACAGGCACAGTTCCCAAGAGGTTCTTTTGGCTTTCTTTAATAAAATAGGGGGAACTGCGGGGGCGCCTCCCACCCAAAAGATTAAAGTCTGATAAAGATCTTTTAATGAAACATGGTGTTTACAGGGCCTCATCGTGAAGGGATGATGGCAAGGCCTCATCGTGGGAGAAGATGCCGGTGTTCCACCCTGATATTCTGGAGTTCTGTGTGCTTGTTATTTTATTCTTTGCTGCCTCATAACTATCGCTCTGGGAGACTTGGAAGTAGGATTCAAAATTATACTAAAATATTTAATCATACTAATGATACTTATGATTATGGATTTTCAGGAGATGGCTTATGGCAGTGGGGCCCAGAAGGGGACAACGAACCTATGTAGGCATTCGTCTTGTCTGGTGCCTGAGAGTCTGGCCTGGCTGCTTGGAAGGAGTTAATGTACAATCTTTTGTTTTACAATAGAAGTAGAAGTTTAGTTAAGCAAGTTAATTTTTAGAGTGTTTATTTAGGAATAAAGAATAGTTAGATGTAGGTGTGAATTAAGTTTTAATAACGTCATAGAAAGTCTATTGTACCATGGATGTAGTTTCGGTACTGATTGCAAGTGATGAAAAGTGATGATTATATGGGACCAGTGGGTTGTAACGTTCTTGCTCAAAGGAAAGGACATTGTAATTGTCTTTTCTGGGAATAAACTGTAATGCTATTTTTCTTAGAACATATGTCACTTACAAAGAGATATTATGATATTGTTCATTGATTATTTTATGATTATGTAGCAAATAAGAAAGAAAAGTATAAAAGTCTGATGCTTGCTTCAATAAATTGTCAGCATTCAGCAGATCCCTTGAGTCTGTGTGTTTGTTGTCCCAGCATTCAACAGATCCTTTGGGTCTGTATGTTTGCTGTCCGCTCCATCGCCGACGCTGCCCTTCCTCCCTTTTGGGGGATCCCTTACCAGTGGGGACCTTTACAATCTCTGTGCTGGGGCTGGTCCCCGGCAATAGATCGTCATTTTTCCTTTCCTACCAGACCTGAAAGTTCCTCTTGCTCATCTACTCAGAGAAAATCCCATGTGCTTGAATTGTTCTTTAAGAGAAATAGGAACGCTGTCAGGACATTTCCATATTCATAGAAAGCAAATCACAAATTTCTAGTTCTCTCCCATATTACTCTTGAAGGTTTTATTCAAGGTCATACTCATTTTTTTTGCAGGAAAAATTTGCATTCACTTTCATCAAAATGGTTTTTTTAAAAAAGAAAGTAGAATATTAAACTCACCCACTGAACTTTTCTGATTTTTTTTTAAAGAGAACTGACACCTGAACATGGAGTGTCATTTCAACACAAAACAAAATGATGTGTCATCACATTTTTTAAAGTTATAGTTTACAGTTCCTTCCTTCCTTCTTTGCCATTTTAAACATGTGTATTTGAAGGTTTGATGAAATGGACACATTGTGTATATTTATCTCATCAACTCTACATGCTTAAGGAGATTTATAGGGCCATTTTCCTAAGCATAATTACTAAAATCACTCTCAACACGATCCCCTAATGTTCCAGCAACTCTGTTTTTCTCTATAAACTGAGTACATACGACCAGCAAGTGCGTCTGATATTTTCTAAGAGAAAGAGGCAATTCTACAGATTCAGAAAACCAGTTTTCTCCTCCAGAATTTACCAGTTTCTAAAGACAGAGAAAGAGAGACACTGGTTGAGAGGCCCTCCTATGGGGGAAGATTCTTCATCCCAAAATAAACTCTTCCTGCTCAAGTTAGAGCCTCGGGCTTAAAGTATCAGTGTGCTGGAACCAGAACAATACAAACATGGGCTAAGAGGAATGAGACAGGGGCATTTGTACGTGATGTGGTCATTGCTGTGTTAGTACAGGCTCAGTGACATGCTGGGAATGCGCTGAAGTTAGGGGGGATTTTAGTCAAATGTAAAGGAAGATGGGGTGCCATCTACTGGTAAAGAAACTGAAAATAAGTCATACTTTCATTTTTCCAACAAAACTTTAGTGTCTTTTCAGACAACGTAATCTGCAGGATATACAGATATTTGTAGGATATAAAAATCATCATCCTGTGGTCATGATAAGTTGGAAAATCTAACTCATTCCTCAGCTTGGTTTGAAAACTTACATTTCCATTTCTAAAAATTTACTCACCAAAACCCCAAGCACAAGATGGTAAAGATTATGTAAAAGGATATTCACTGTGGCAGTTTGCAATTATACAAGGGTAAATTCAAAAAGTTCATGCAAAGACTCATATGATCTTTCAATTCTATTTTGCCACAGACTTTTTGAAGTATCTTTGTATATTTGCTCCACAATTAAATGGCACATACAAAGGAGCATATAACCATCAAAGAGAATAACGTAGAGTTAAACATATTGACATGGAACAGTATGTTCCAGATATGTCAAGGGAAATAAGTTGAGGAACGGTATTATAATATGATCCTGTTTTATTAATAATAATAATGTGGAGGAATATTCATTAGAATAATGACAGTTCTCATTTTTTATATCACATAGCATATGTAACCAGAATAAAAGGAAACCAACAAAAATAATTTTAAAGGCAAAATGAAAAACTTGAAAAATTTTATCTATATAGTGTGTTATAATTTAATTTCATACATTTATAAAATAAAAATGGTTTATTCCATTTTTTTAAAACCTCAATTTCAATAGATGCTTCCTCTTATAGGAATTTATTCTACAAAAAAAAACTTGCATAAGATGGCAAGGATTATGTGCAAACATGTAGTATAGATAAGATATAGAAAAGCTAAAGAAATTTTTGAAATACCACACAATATAGAAAAGAAAAAATAAGCAACCTGAAATTCCATTATAAGCATTCAACGTTATTGTATTTTCTTACTTTCCATGTCAATTTCACACTGTTCTGTGCACATGTATTTTATGTGCTGCTGTTCTGTGCCATTGCAATAACTCTAGAAACTGCCCAGTTTTAAAGAAATGTCCTCTTTTTTATCTGTGCTGCATTTTGATGCACAGTAATTTAACACAAAGCATTTGCCGTTTTACTCTTCCATCTCAACCCTTTCTCTTTGTCAGCCTTGTTTAAATACTGTTTAAGTTAGGTGAATCCAAAGAAGAATAATTTGGGGGTGGAGGTAGTAGGAGCTAGAATGAGAAGAAAAGCTTCTGGGATTGGATGTTAGAGAGAGATTTGGAGATGCTGGCAAAAGGTTTACTGCTGCAGAGTGCAAAGGAGGTAGATTAGACAGGAGAGAGGATTTTAATGTGTTGCTGTGAACTATGCATTTGGATTCTTTTGAATGTTCCTTAAGAGATCCACGTAAAAAGTGGAAGACTTTCAGAACTTTTTTTTTTTGGCTATTGATTTTTGCTTCTTTAAATGCAATTTCATGTACAGACTGATACATGTGGAACTGCCCCCTTCTGGAAGGAGTATTATATTCTTGTCCAGACTCCCCGCCCCTAGACAAAGATCAGGGAGAAGACCGTGTCTGGCATAGTGAACAGAGAATGCAAAGTCCCTAAATGGTAGCAAGCTCGGGGTCCTGGAGGAAGTCAGTGTGCCTGGAGTTTAGTGGGAGATAGGGAGCGTTGGACAAGATGAGGTGGGAGGCATGGTTGGAGCCAGATCATGCAGCACTTCGTAGGGTGGGAAAGACTTTGAAGTCTACTCTAAGTATAAAGGAAAGTTACTGGAAGTTTCTAAGCAAAGCAGAAGTGTTATGAATGGAAGTTTGTGTCCTCCCAAAATTCATATGTTGAAATTCTAACCCCCAGTGTGATGGTATTAGGAGGTGGGGACTTTGGAAGGTGATTAGGTCATAAGGCTGGAGCTCTCATGAATGGGATTAGTGCCCTTATCAGAGGAGATATGAGAATTTGCTCTACCTCTGCTCTCTGCTGTGTGAGGATACAAGAAGACGGCCATCTGCAAATCAGGAAGTGAGCCCTCATCAGACATCAGATGGGCCAGGCACCCTGATCTTGGACTTCCCAGCCTCCAGAACTGTGAGAAATAAATTTCTGTTGTTTATAAGCTGCCCAGTCTGTGGAAATTTGTTACAATGTCCCAAACTGACTGAGACAAGTAAAATCATTTATTTTATTTTAAAAGACTTTCTGGTTGCTGTGAAGAGCCTGGATTTACAGGGCCGATGGTAATAGAATTGGGGCTTTTACATCGGTCTAGTTGGCTTGGATAATGCTGGTGGCAAGGGGATAGAGAGATGCATACAGATTTGGGGTATGCTTTGGAGGTTAGAGTTGACAGGATGTGTGGATGAATTAATGTAGGGAGGTTGAGAGAAAAGGAGAAATCAAAGATCTCTCATAAATTTTTAACTTGAGCCTGTGGGTATCATTACTCTATTCACACACACACACTGAGGTAGTCCCCATCTCTCTTTCTTCTCCCTCTTCTTTCTTGCCCTTTGTTCTGCTTTTCTCTTCTTCTGTAGCAGACCCTGGTGGTGCCTACCCATGCCCCCAGGTAGTAACCAGTCCAGTATGTGCTTCCAGGCTCTTCCTGACTCTCCATTAAGGGCCTTTACTGGTTTCCTTCCCTTCTCTGTCTCCCTTCCCCCACTTCCTTATCAGCACTTCCTTGGGAATGTCTACTGATCACCAACTTTTAGCTAGGCACTTTGTGAACTGCTGATACACACTGGTGAATAAGATGCCCAGGTCTTCTGCCATGTGGACTTAGCCATACGGTTTTCCATTCCTCTACCTCTCAATTTGTTGAAGAGCATCAACACATGAAAGTTGCAGAAAAAAGCTGCTGCAGAAGCCCAATATTGTTCACAAAGGGGTCTAATATTCCAACAGTACTGGCATGAACTCAGAGGGGCAGAGACTTGGAATCCGTGTCTTTTCCTGTTCTTTGTGCTCTAAGCTGACCTCTCTTGAATGGCCACATGTTTCCATAACCAGTCCCAGGTATTTGCATTCCCTATACCAGCCCTACCCCATCCCCTTCTCTTATTAGTAATTTGACCTGACTGGTAAGTAAATTTTAAGTCACAGGAGATCTCAAAGCACAATGTTGATCTTGATGCCACGTCTGGATTATAAGTACTCCCTGCTACACACACACACACACACACACACACACACACACACACACACATTACCTCGATGAAGAGACAGAGTACAAGCTTCAGAAAACTCCCCTTTTGATATGTAGGTCGCTATGGTGATGGGAGGTGCCTACAAAAGTTATTGTAAATGGAGGCTTAAAGAATCTCCATGAACACTTTCCTCTCTGCGTCAAGCTTGGGCTGGAACACGGCTGGGTTTCCTTAATTTTGTGGCGAACATGTCTCTACATTTGTTTATTTAGGGACTTCAGTGTGCCAAGTGCTTGGTATACAGTAGGAGCACAAACAGACACAGTACCTGCCTGCTATGAGTCCGTGGTGAAATGAGGCACCTTCATTAGCAAGTAGACGCATAAGTAGGGTAAATGGTATCAAGAAAAGAATAGGGGCCATAAGAATAATGACGTTTTATATCTGTTATTTATTTACATATTATATCTGTGATAACATAGAAGAGAAAATCAGCATCTACTTCAGTTTGGTTGCAGGGGAGGGGCACTCTTTAAAAAAGTATTAAAGTGAGATCCAAAGAATGAGTAAGAGTCAAAAAAAGGCCAAGCCTGAGGGTGGGAATGGAGAGGCATGTTCCAGACAGAGGGAACAGCACTGCAAAGGCCATGGGGTAAGAAAGACTGGGCCACCTCCTGGAACTGAAAGAACAGAAATAGAGAGTGTGCAGTGAATGGGAGAGAGTGGGGGGATGGGACAGGCACTGCAAGAGGGGCCTGGGTGGCTTCGTGCCATGTTTTCACACGTTTGTCCCTTGAAGATCATTATCTCACTCCTAGGACAAGAGTTCCTTCAACTTGGCTTCTCTGTGCCTCAACTTCCCTCTTCGAAATATGTACCAAGATTGAGAATTGGATCATCTGTTTGGGAAAAGGTGAGCCTGCTTTCAAGTAAAGACTATTACTAGGAAGGAATAAAAATGACCTGTGTGTCAGGAATCCCGCCAAACCTTTGGGAGTGTATCTCTGTGCTGCCATGTGAGACCACTTGCCAATGTCAACCAGGTGGCTCTTCTTTGCCTCCCGTACACTCCCCTGTCTTCGCTGCCATGACCCAACCCTCTCCTGGTTTTCCTCCTATGTGGACATTTTCTCCTCTTTGCAGGCTCATCCCTGTCCATGGGCTTTGGCATGATGGAGTCCCTCAAAGATCAGCTCTCGTTTTTGCTTAGCTAACTTTATTTATCCTTCAAATCTCATACTAAGCCTCATTCCCTTGGGGAAGCCTTTCCTAGTCTCCCTGACTAATCAAACCCCCTCTTATCTACATTCATAACTCCATGCTCCCCTTCCTTGACATCCTTTGTCATACTCATGATTTTAGATTAATTGGTGTGACTAATGAATTTCTCCCCAGAAACTCAGCTCCATGAGAATGAGGACTGTTCTCACCAAGGGTTTATTATCAAGGCTGGCTTCACGGGCATACAGGGCAGCCACACAGGGCCCCACACTCAGAATGGCCACATACTTGGTTTAATGTTCTGCCACTGCTACCTTGAAATTCTTAATACTTTTCAAATAAGGGGCCCTGCATTTTTCTTTTGCATTCGACCTACAAATTATGTAGCTAACGTCCTACTTATCATTACCTCCCCAGCACCTAGCACAGTGTGTGGTACGTAGGAGATCCTCAGTAAATATGAGCTGAATGAGTGAGTGAGTGGAAAAGTGACTGACTGAACGTGAAGTGCCCAGAGCTAGGAATCGTGGCTGGGTCTGTCTGACTCCAAAGCCCATGCATTTCCCACCTCTCCATATACTACTTATTACACTCAGACACAGGTCTAGGTTTGACTAAGTCCGCCCAGGGACCTTCCTTTTCCACTCATTGCTCCAAATTATTTTCTCCCAGGGCATCTCAAGGATAGTATTGCAGTAGCAGATTCTCTGGCATAAACATCCCTCTGAGTCATAGAGCAATGCCATTGCAAGGGGCCCGAACAGCTGCAGCTGTCAGGCATCTGTGAGTTACTCTGAGATGGCGTGAAAAATATCTCCTGATTAGTTAAATCTACCTTATGTCCTACTCCTAGATTCATACAATTGACATTTCTACAGGATACTTTTATATACATATGAAAATACAGCACCCGCTTCTAAAGGGAATGGACAATTCCTTTTAGAAATTCAGTTGAGATAATCCCTTACTTCAAATTAATTTCAATTGTATCTGAAGCTCTTTAAGCCTTCTCTAGTCATAGTTAACTTAGAAGAGTAACATGAAAGGATTAGACTTGGAATCAGGGGCAGGAATGGAGAATTAATTCGATTTAGGTAAAGGGAATTTGCAAACTGGCTTGCCTCCCTAAAGTCTGTCTCAATGGTTAAGCATACAGCAGACAGATTTATAAAATCCTACCTTGAAGCAATCATCAAAGTGAAAAAGCTGAGGCCGCCTTTGGTGTTGTACCTACTGGGCAAATATTTAGCTCTTCCAGCATTCCAGAGATGAGCTGTATGCCCAGAAACCATCTTCAAATGGCATGTTGGGTAGAGGCTTAAGCTCAAAGAGAATTAGCTGGTGTGCTTTCAGCCATGTGTAAATCACACCCAGGGTGAGGGGCAGGGGACAGGGGTTGCTATATAAGCATATCAGCCATAGGAATGGCATGGCTTGACTTCTTAATGCCGAGCAGGTTCTGTTTTGGGAGATCGTGCTTTGCCACATCGGCCATGTCACTTACCCTATCATGGCCACACCACTCTTCCTTTAGTTTCTCCTCTTGGTATTGTAATGCAGGGGTGGAATACAAATTCTGTTGACTTTGGGCTCCTTTTCAGGGTGGAGGGTATAATATTTTGGATCTATAGGTTTAAATGGCAAGTGGTCAGAATCTCAAGAAATCTCTGTCTGCTTGGTGACTCTGTGTACCCTAAAAAAAGTCTCAAAAGCAGAGTTTAAGGTCCCCAGAGTCTCTGGTGGGTACAGAAAGAACCCTGTAAAACATTCATCCATTCTGAAAAGATCAAGAACTCTTACATACTCACTCATTCTCTCTTTCTGATGTCCTCCCAAGAGAACACTGGGCCAGGAATGTCTCCTCCCAACCACTCAGCTCTCATATAATAATAATAGTATTGATATTAATAGTAAAGTAATCAGTAACACTTTTTGAATGATTATATACGGAAACTATTCTAAACACCTTACATGCATTAACTGATTTACTTCCTCTGAGATAGATACCGTTGCTACTCTCCTTTAACAGATGAAGAAACTGAGGCACAGAGAGTTACACAGGTCACTCTATCTTAAGAAGGGACTACACTGGTTATCCTAGTGACATTTTCAGTACTCTACGTCAAGGGATCTTGCAAAGGTGACCTGAGAAATATTCTGAAGTGAACTGAAAACACTGACAGCTTAAAAGATGGGGAGTTAAATAAAAGAGAGAAATCAAAATGATTTAAAAAAAAAAAAAAAAGGACATGTACATCTTGAGAAAAGTCAACTGGCATAGGGCCAGCTTTGGGAAATCATATACAAGTAAATTACCGAGAATTTTCAGCTGTCATTACTGATACTCCTGATAGAGATTCTTTTCCATATTAGGGTGCAGATCAAGATAAGCATGTGTCAACTCACGCCTCTCTTTCAAAAAGTATGGACTAAGGCACAATGTAACATTGCCCTCTTGGAATCTCACATTGAAGCAATAGATGCAAATTTAAGCCACAAAGTCACTTTCTTCAAACTCATTGTCTGAGTTTGGCTGGCCTGGGCTGCTTTAAAATCATAAACTTTTAGGGCTGGCCCGTGGCTCACTTGGGAGAGTGTGGTGCTGACAACACCAAGTCAAGGGCTA